>NC_140819.1:2925000-2932500 GCF_050613455.1 Vespa mandarinia
TATATATATATATATATTAAAAATCTACATCTCTCTATTTCTATCTCTTTCAATCAAAATACAATACTGATTATATTTTCATTGATTCGTTGCAAACCTGTGTATACGTCGAAAGTAAACAAACTTAATCGTATTACGTCAATCGTCTATTTCTAACAAGAAATACGAAAATACGTTTAATCGTCGTAAAAAAAAGAAAAAAAGAAATGACAAAAAGAGAAAAGAATTCATTCTCAAAATTAATCGATTTCGACGATAACGACGATGACGACGAGAATTTGACGACGTCGTAGTTACGATAAAAGTTCCATAAGTATATACCTACATATCTATGTATATATATATATATATATATATATATATATATATATACGTGTATGTTGGTAACGAATGTGTAGATATATTTAATCTATATATGTGAAAAGAAAAAAAAAATTCGAAGAAATCACGTCACATAAGTGTAAGGGTTCGTTTCTTACGTTTCTCGAAAAACAGTCTCGACGTTATTGTCTTTGGTGAATCCACTTGTCGATTCCACTTGAAATGATGCGCTAGTCGGTACCATTTCATATATACACCCATACACACACACACACACACACAATACAGGTACTTATATACGTAGTTCCAACACAACGTACGTGTGTGACATTCTTGTCTACTATTGGCTAATCATCTTTGACGGAAACACAGTCGATTGACCGATCCATAAACTGGAAGACGATTACTCGTTTGTTGGAAGGGTGAAGATTTCGGATAAGATCACCTTGGGAATAAATAAATCCCAAAGGGGGAAACAAGGGCGAGAAGGTGACTTTATCGATCTCTTTTCCACATTTGGTCGATCTCATTCTTTACCTCTCTTGGTCATTGGACCTGATTGCTCTTCCAATTCTTAGAGTTAACCGTCAATCCTTTTTCGATTTCGTTTTTGAAACTTTTGATACTTTTACTTGAGGGGAAACAAAAAAAAAAAAAAAGAAAAGGAAAAAAAAGGAAAGAAAAGAAATAAGGATTTCTTCTTTCAAAGATAAAACTAATTTCATTCAATGCGAACTGAAGATTTTTATTCTGTTATATGTTATAATATTTTTATTCGGACAATATATAATCACGTTTTTTTCGTATAACAACAATATAATTATATTTCAATTTATTACATGTAAATACATGGAATTCATTTCGTTGGTTAAAGATTAAAGTTTCTTGTTCTTCTTTCTTTTTCTTTTTTTCTTTTCTTTTTCTTTTTTTTTTTTTTTTTTGATCTTTTCATACACCGTGCACAATGAATTAAAGATCTTTAATTTAAGATAATATTCCGTTTTCTATAATAACTATGAAATTATATTAATATTTGTATGGTTTGCAAGTTTTTCTTTTTATTTGTATCCGACAGTATTCACTTGCACCAATATTTTTCATACAGTACATACTAGGAATAATTTTTATATATTTGATGTTTCAGATTATTTCATCTATATCAATAAAATCTGTTCGTTTTATTTTCTCTCTCTCTCTTTCTCTCTCTCTCTCTCTCTCTCTCTCTTTTTATTTCTCTCTTTATATCAAATAGAATTAGATGAATTATTAGAATAAATGGGAATATTTACGAAGTGGGAATGAAACTATCTTAAACGTCGAGGTGCGAACAAGACACTTATTTATATAGCAAAAGAGAGAAAGGAAGGTAAAAAGTAACTCTCGAGAGGTAGCATAAACGAGTTCTGTTCTTTTATCTGTGGGAAAGAAACGAAAGAGAGATAAAGATAGAGATAAAGAAAGAATGAAAGAAAGAAAGAAAAAAAAAAAGGAAAAAGAGAAGAAGTGAAAGAGAGGAATGAAAAAGAAGGCCGTGTGCGTATTATTTTAAAAATCCGCGGCAAATGTAAAAGTGAAAAAATATTAAGGAAGTGTGGTAGAGAGTGGGCGTCAGGAAGAGAAATACCGAGGAGAGTATTTCCTTTGTGAGAGGGTTTACTATGTGACTTTTATATGTATGTATGTATGTATGTATGTATGTATGTATGTATGTATGTATGTACGTATGTGTGTGTATGTGTGTATGCGCGCGAAGGATTTCGTTTTATTATTTTCTCATTAATCCTTCTGTTGTTCTCGCATTTTACTTCGAACGAACATATCGAAAATTATCAATATTTTAAGTGGTTATCGTTTCTTAAAACTCACTATCTACGCACTTAAATATAATTATATCTATGAAATTAAATAATTATTTTAATTAAAATCGAAAGACGCGACGAGTGTTTACGACTCGGTTTATAACAATGAACTGAAACATAATGGCTATGAACGTTCGAGTTAATCGTGAGTAAGGTCGTATTTAATAGTCGTATTTACTTTCTAAGAAATACAAATAAAAACAATTTAACATCAATCTTCGTGGTACATAGTATTTATACTCTCAATGTAAATAAATAATATTGAATATAAAGCGAGTACGATGTTTATCAAAGACATACAGTATAATTTTTAACGTTAACATATGTTTATTCTATTACACAATATTATGATCGAAACGAAAATAATAATAAAAATCGATGTATTCCATACATGTAAGTACATGTATGAATGAATCATTATTGACATAGATAATGGACAATAACGAAAGAAATTTACGAAAGATCGAACCAATCAATTGATCGATATCAAGAAATTTAAAAATCCTGCGATACTCTTCAAGGAAAAGTTTAAAATCTCGTAAAAGTTATGTTGCACATGGGAAAGAGTAGAGAGGGAAGAAAAAGAAAAAAGAAAAAAAGAAAAAGAAAAAGAAAGAGAAAGAGAAAAAGAAGAAAAACGAAAGAAAACCAATAGTACAAACAAAGATGACCACTCGTAAAACGAAAAGTAGAGGAAAGTCAAGGATGCAGTGGTAAAAGTTGAAAAGAAAAGTCGAAGAAAGGAAAAGTTTTGAAAAGTAAAATACGTCGCATAGGTTCACCCGTATCCGACATCCTTTGCTATCTCGGCCGATTTATCTAGAAACTCGGAACGCTCTAGTGCTTGTAGGAATTCTCGATGCTCCACGAACGTTTGTACATACCTCCACTTTTTGAAAATAAGAAAAGGTAGATAGATGTATAGTGGTATGACTACATTGAAATTATTCTTGGTCAAGTTTGTATAAATTTCAAAATTTCTTTCGTAAATATTTAAATTCGCTAAGACACATCACTGAAAGAACGATTTACATTCCTTTCGTCGAGAAGTTCAATGATCTACTTATTTATTTATTTAACAATTTTGTTTCCTTCCAAAAGTTATGAGTTAGCGACTGCTTTTATGAAAATATCATTTATTTTGTAAGAATAAAATATATGATTTGTCCGTATATGTCTGTGTGCGTGCGTGTGTATGTGTGTTTGAAAAATGTACGACATGTATGATATGTAAATATAAAATGCTTATGAGAGAAAGAGAGAGAGAGGGGGAGAGAGAGAGAGAGAGACATGTTTGTAAAAAGGTTCTCAATGAAATATGTCGTACTCGTGTATGAGAAAAAGTTTCGAATAAAATTTATCATACATATTATAATGTATTATATGAAACGTATCATATTCGAAATGGACAATGATTATGCATTACGAGGAATTAATACGCGTATTACCTTCCTCTTTTTTTCTTATTTTTCCTTTTTTTTTTTTTAAGAAAGAACAACAAAAGAAATCATAATTCACGTTAGCAATATCAATTGGTGAATTTAACGATTTCGTTCACTTTTGTCAAAGTCAAATGTCAAAGTTAATAAAATTATTTATTTCCGATGTAATCGCGAGTAATGAAGTTTTTATGAAGAAAAGAAAAATCCACAAACGAAGGATTTTATTTCTCAACAAGATTATCATGCTTAACGTTTACCCATTTGTATATTTCTTTTTACTTTTTTTTACTCTTTCTTTCTATTATTATTATTATTTTTAGTTTTAGAATAAGTATTTTTCTTTTCTTTTTCTTCACGTTTTAATAAATGTTGCGAGTAAGTAGAAGGTGCAGACAGATGACATGACGACGACTAGTTGCTTGTTTTTTTTTTTTTTTTTTTTTATATATGTATACATTTTTTTTTTTTAATCTTTTTTCTGTTTCTCTTTTATTATTTTTTTTTCTTTTGATGTTATTTTCAAATATACGCGTTTTCGTATCCGATACTTTTGCGTTTATAATTATAGTACACACACACACACATATATATATATATATATATATATATATATATATACGTATATATATATACGTATCTCTATTATATAGTAGAACATTTTCCATTTGAAAAAGTTATCCAGAACGCCCGAAGGCTATACGCCGTGTTCTTTTTCTTTATTCTCATTTTAATCGGATATTTCTTTGATTCGAACGCGAGAGCTTTTGTACTTGTTCATATCTTCTTTCTTATTCCCTTTCCACCCCTCATCTTGATATTTCTCTCTCTCTCTCTCTCTCTCTCTTTCTTTCTTTCGATGTCATCCCCTTTTTCTCACCCCCAACGACCACTCTCCATCTTTTTAAGAATTTCTCTCTCTTTCTCTTTCTCTCCTTTCCTTTTATCGAAATTGTTTTACTTAACTGCAGATAGAGAAAGTTCATTCTCACTGTTTTTATTTTATTTGTTTTGTTATTATTTTATAATGAAATATAAATTCTGTATACGAGAAAGGAGGTATACTATCATACAAAATTTCCGTGTTTCATTTATATAATATAATGTAAATTTATATATATATATATACATAATAAGGGAAGAAAAAAATGTCGTATATCATTATTATGATTATGATAATGATTATTATTATTATTATTATTATTATTATTATTATTATTATTATTATTATTATTATTATTATTATTTTTATTATTATAGTATAGTTATTTATTTCTTTATAATTTTTATTTATTTCTGTTTTTATTCATTAGGCTTTATTAAATTTGGTTGAATCGCGTTACGGTTAGATATATTGTACTATTGTTAAAATTAACACTTTTGAAAAATCGCATTCCATTGTCATCTGTTTGGACCTTCCTCTCTCTCACTTTATCTCTCTCTCTTTCTTTCTCTCATTATATATATATATATATATATATATATATATATATATATTTCTTTTGTTCTCCTGTACAGTTTTTTAACATTATCGTTCACCATAGGAGTGTCTCTCGATGGTCTCACGCATGAAATATTTTCGTATTTTTCTCTACGGTTCTTAAAGAGGCAGATTCTCTCTCTCTTTCTCTCTCTCTCTCTTTCTCTCTTTCTTTCTCTCTCTCTTACTATTTTATTTTTTCCTTCATCGCCTTGTTCTACCCTTCACGTTACTCTTCATCCCTACCTCTTATTTTCTTGTTTTCTCTTCCTTATTCGTCTTTTTTTGAGTCTATCATAGCTTGTACATATATACATATATGCCTATGTAGACAAGGGTTGAAAAACAATAGAATGCTTTGGAATGGAACGATATGAGACGAACGATATGAGGAATGTATGTATCTAAGTATATATGTATGTACATATTTATATATCTTACGGTTTTAATTTTTTTCTACTGTTAGAAAAATTAATAGAGTTTTTATACGTCTTCTTTCCTTTTTTCATTCTTGTTTTTTGTTTCTCTTTTGTCTTTTTTGCTATTTTTTTTCTATTTCATATTTCTTCGTTATCCCCTTCTCCTTTCCTTCCTCACCTCTCACCAACGTTTATGGTAAGTAGCATGTAAATACTTTTAAAAGAGAATTAAATATTTCGTCGATTTTCGACGAGGGAATGTTCATAATTCTTGCTATTTGTATTTACATATGTTTACGCTCCAAAGGGAAATAACAATCTCATTATTTTACACACGTTACGAATAAATTTTCATTTGCCTTTAACGAATTATTATGATACCGAGTAATAATATCATTTTAGGTGTATCACCGATAAAATAATAATATCTTTGATATACATACCTTACTAAGAGAGGATATATCGTATATTGTACGTATAATGACAACGATACGATTGAACATTTTCCGGATTGAAAATATCGTGATCGAATATCTTTTGTTAGTTATCATAAAAATAAAATCGTTCTGCATATTATACTACCTCGTGAAGCTTACCAATTTTTGACAGGAAAAGTTGAAAACAAGATTTGAGAATATTCGCGGTTATATGATGAAATGTGATGAAAACAAATCAAAAAAAGAAAAAAAAGAGAGAGAGAGAAGAAAGAAAAAAGAAATAAAAAATAAAAATAAAAGAAAGGAAAAGGAAAAAATTGGATAAAAAGAACGAAATCGAATTGGAGAACTCATTCGATCTCGAAATCGATTCGTTTACTCGATTCGCGTTATCGAGCCGTGTAATTGGCTCATACAGTGTAAGTACCTACATATATACATATATACATATGTACAGACACATATACATATGTACACATAATACACAATCATAGATTTATATATATATATTATACATGCGCGTATACAAACGTATGTATTTTCACGCAATCTATATATGTGTGTATATATATATATATATATATATATATGTATGTATACAATACATACGTGGACTCACTTTACATATTCGCTGTGCGTATCTCGCTCGTGTAATCGTTATGTTCAAGGAATCAATTTCGAGATCGGTACGCGCGTTCTCGTCGCATAGAAATGCGACCGTTCGAGTGTCGCCATGTTGTTACGCGCAATCGTAATGCCGTTGAATATCAGGGGATCACGGAAAATCGATAGCGAAAATGGTAGCTCGTCTCGCTTGGAATTTCAGATGCGTTCTCAAAAATATTGCCCGATTTATTTTCCTTTTTTTTTTTTTCTTTTTTCCTTCTTTTTCTTTCTTTTTTTAGGAAGCCGGAAAAGACTTCAATCGTATTCGTGAGATTCATTAAACTAGAAATTGAAATTGACATCTACGCAATAAGATGGAAGAAAAAGAAAAAGAAAAAGAAAAACAACGGTAAACAATGATTTTATTTATTTATTTGTTTGTTTTTTTTTTTTTTTTTTTTTTATTGTCATCGCATATACTTCAATGAGATCTTTCGATAGTGTCTCGTGTATTTTTTTGTTTCCAATTAATTGAATAATTGTATTTATTCGTGTATTTATTTGTTATAAAAAATATTCTTTTTTCTCGATAATAAAAATTTGTACAAATGTGTATATGTATGCCAAAAGTTATCATTCGTTCATTCATTCGTTCATATAAAAAATCGTCGAATTGAAGTGAGAATTAACGTGAATTAACGTGAATTAACGTGAAATTCTTTTGTACACGAAATTGAGATATGAAAAAAAAGGAAGAAAATAAGAATTCGAGAAGCTCCTTATCTTTTTTTTTTTTTCTTTATACTTTTCTTTTTTTTCCTTATCTTTACAAAAAAAAAAAAATGTATAATTCCGTCGGAATCTTAAAAGCTGGTCTTCGAAAGCGAAAATATTTTTATCGAAAGAAAGAAGAAAAAAAAAAAAGAAAGGAAAAAAAAA
>NC_140819.1:2937500-2940000 GCF_050613455.1 Vespa mandarinia
GGTAAGGCAAGAAGCAGGATGGGAGATTCTTTACGGTACGCCGAGTGCGCATTTGTTGCCTCGTTTTCCCTCTTCCTTTTTCACTTCCTACCCACACTTCCGAGCCATTTTCCTCGAGCATTTTCGTGTCCTGGAAAAGCGTCGGATGCTGCGCACGGACGGAGCAACCGGCTAGGATAGAAACTTGAGGTAGATGAAAAAAGAGAGGGATGGAAACGGATAGAGGATGGAAGAGGGATAAGGTGGTAGGGAAAGAGGGAGGTAGATAAGTAGGGAGAGAACGAGGGAAGGAGAAAGGAAGGAAGGACATGGATTTTTCATGCAGTTTTCCATGTTTTCTTTGTACAGTTCTACGCGCTGTCCGCGACACCAGGACAACGTCCCTCTTTTCTTCTACGCTCGTTCGCACGCTTTCAAGCGCTTTAACCGTAACGCGCGATGAAAAAATCATCTCGTCGAGCGTAAGAATTTAAGGGCTTCCTTCCGCTCTCCATTTCTCTCTCTCTCTCTCTCTCTCTCTCATTCTCTGTCTATCTGTCTGTTTGTCTGTTTGTCTCTCTTGCTTGCTTCTTCCTATTCTCTTCTACTTCTCTTTATTTTATCGTACGTATAGGAATATGAGCGTTTACAATGATCTTTCCATATTGTTATTAAATCATCATCATTATCATCATTATCATCGTCATTATCATTATCATTATCGTCGTCATCATCATCATTATTATTATTGTTATATATAAATATATTTGCTCCTTTCGCGTTACATGATTTTTCTTTCTTTCTTTCTTTCTTTTTTTTTTTTTTATATTTCATTACTCATATTTCATTTTTTAATTTGCTTTCGCGTTCTAAATATCACCAAACGTTGTTGTTACGGGTGAATAATTTTGTATTTCTATTTGTTCCTTTGAAATTTCATAGAACATATATATATATGTATGTATTTATAGATTACAATAGAATATTTTTATTTTTTTAACATATTGTTTACATTAATTTCCTCTCTCTTTTACCTTTGTTAGTTCAATTTGTGGTATCGTTATGCCAGACAAAATGTTTGCGAGCAGTCTCGTATCGACTCATACATGCTTTGAATAGTGTTTACAAATTGATGGAGGAAACAGAGATGGAGGAGATAGAGAGAAAAAGAGAGAGGTAGAGGGAGTAGAGGAAGAAGAAGGGGGATAGAGAGAGAGAGAGAGAGAGAGAAAGAGAGAGAAAGAGAGAGAGAACGAGAAAATGTGGAGAAGGGTAGAAAAATTCTGGCGAATCATGTACGTACATGTAGAGAAGAACAGTATCGACACAAGAGATTCTCAACAGTGTTCTGGACACATACATATTTTTCCTCCCCTCCCACCATTTTTCCCTTTTTTCTTTTATTTATTTTTTGCTTTTTTTTTTTTTTTTTTGGGTTTTTGTTACACTCGCCACGGGCACGTTTATCATCCGTATAAATAAATGTCGAGCTCGCTCGGTCTTGCGTTAATAAATATCAGCGACGAATCACTGAAAAATAGTCGAACCAGTGAACTATTTTTTCGTTTGGTTTTATATTTTTCTGTTTTTCTTTTTCTTTTTCATTTCTTTTTTTTGCTTTTACCTGCTTTTTTTTCTTTTTCTTTCTTTCTTTCTTCTTCTTCTTCTTCTTCTTCCTTTTCATTTTCTTCTTCTTCTTATTATTATTATTTTCTCTCTCTCTCTCTCTCTCTCTCTCTCTCTCTCTCTCTCTCTTCCTCCTACGACTTTTTCGCTTACGATTCTGACGTTACGAGACTAAGATTTATGAAATTTTAATTTCTTCGATTCGATCGATCCTGTACAGTGGATGTAAAATTAGATGACAAATAAAAAAATAAAGGAAGAAAAGAAAAAAGGAATTAGATCCTGGTAAAACGCAAGACACGAATAAAATCGCCATAAAGTTTAAGAGTCAAGTCTAAGAAAAGGAGACATAGACGTCGAGCACGCGCTCTTCAAGAATTATGAGAGAAAGAAAGACAGAGACAGAGAGAGAGAAGGAGAGAGAGAGGAGGGAGACAAGGAAGAAAATATGTTCTTACGGATAATAGAGCTGTAATACTGCTTGGCCTCCTTCGTAATTTACTGAAGTTAGCTATCGGTATAAAATCGGTGTAACTCATCAGGAGAGGATGCTTTTTGCGTGATCACTAGAGGACGAACACAAAGATGGCCGTCTCTTATAATCTTTGTTTTTTTCTCTTCTTCTCTTTAACTTTCTTCTTTTCTTTTTATTTTTTTTTTTTTTGAATTCTTTCCTTCTCCTCCACCTTCCTCCGCCATTTACCTACCATTTCTTATTAATAAACTCGGAAAAGTATTGGAAAGCTGTTTATCAAAGTAATTGTTGTCAATGTGATAAACAATTTTCTCATGTTTTTTATTTGACGTAAAATATCACTTCAATTCGGAGCAATAACTTTTGTTGTTTTGTAAAATACGCTAATACCTATCGGACTCTCGTCGAATATTTGACCGA
>NC_140819.1:2950000-2985000 GCF_050613455.1 Vespa mandarinia
ATTATATTTATCTTTTTCTTTTTTATTTTTACAAGATCCCATAGAGAAGAGGTGAGGTTTCATTTTGAAAATTTCCTTTTGAAAGTAACTTCAGTAGCGATATTATCGGCAAGACGAAGACGACTGTCGTCTTATATTACTTCATCGAATTTTACGATCGTTCCGTTTCGTATCATTGCGAAGAAGAGGCATCGGGGATTCTTTTGGCAACGCTATGCTGGTGGTAGGCCATTAAAGTCGATAGGCGATCGTTCGTTCTCTTTCTCTCTTTCTCTCTTTCTTCTCTCTTTCTCTCTTTCTAAGATAGGATCGTGGCGATCTCGGTCGATTTATCGGTACGTTGACTCGGCAAAAGTAGTACGTATAGATATAACAATTGAGTACCATCACACGAATAACGATCGTAAAATCCCGCCCAGATTTTTCTCGTAAAACTGACAGCGATCGTTTCGCGAAGTTGCGACTGTTTCGACTATGATATCTGTAAGATCTTGATATCACAGATATCTCAGATACGTATCTATTTTTTCTTTCTTTCTCTCTCTCTCTCTCTCTCTCTCTCGATATAATATTTATTATTCTTTTTTATTGCGATATCACAGTGATCCATACCATTTGACGTAGTTTATTATTGCACTTACATATGCGATCGTTTATCTAACACTGTTTTATAATACTGTCTAAACTAAATGATCTTTTTAATCGTATATACATTGCAATTAACGATTGACATACAGAGAAAGATTTATCATACAATTCTTATTATTTTAATATTTTCCAAATTATTTATGTATAACTTTCTTGAAACTTCAAGGAAAAGTTGATTCGATTAAATCGATACATAAAAAGAAACTGGAATTTGAAGATGATTTCTTTTTTCTTTCTTTTTTTTTTTCTCGATAACTAAATCAATCATTCTTTTTTCAAATATTTCGAATGATGATAAATATCGGATCATTTTATACGTATACGTACATACAATGCACGTAATAAGAATTAAACGGAAATAATAAAAAAAAAAAGTAAATGTATATGTTTATAAGAAGTTTCATAATAAAATCGATTAAACGAATGTAACATCGACGATGTAGTTCATTCATTCAGAAAAATAAGAAAATAAAAGTTCTTCGATTTTGTCTTGTTTTCCTAAATCACTTGTTTTTTTTTTTATCACGTTCATAGAACTAAAATGGTTTTAGAATCAAAATATCTCTAATAATTACATGAAATCTTCATTGCAAATATAGATCATAATATAATATGAGAGATATGCACGATCGTTAAATTTAAACGGTAGTTCGATGAAGTATTTATTTTATTCGATTCACGTTGAATAAATATTCAAGGAACGTTCTTCTAGTAGTAGAATCATGGAATAACGGGGAATAAATTATTTAGATAAACGTCGCTTATTACGTTGCGAAAGTTTAACGGTGTAGGAGTCTCTACGAACGATTACATTCCCTTCCTCTCCCTTTATCCATCTTTCCTACCTCTTCCGTCCCTTTTCATTCGCTCTCTAGTCTTACCCACTGAGAGTACCCTCTTACGAAGAACGTACCCGCCTTCTCGAGAACTTGGAACTTTCGGGAATCCTGGTATCGAGAGTAGAAGAGAGTTAGAGATACAGATAGAGGAAGATAGAGATAGATAGATAGAGTGAGAGAGATAGAGAGAGATAGAGATAGAGAGAGAGAGAGAGAGAGAGAACGAGAGAGTGTTGTAGGTGGTAGGTTAACCGGAACTTTGTTCGGTTCTCTGTATACTGCGACGTAGCATCCATTATAATGTATCGCAAGTTCGCAGTACGAATGAATCCCGAGCTTCGTGTTGTCTTTAACCCCCTTCCAAAGAAAGCATTTCACCCTTAAGATCCCTCGCACGTTTGTTTCTTATTCAAACGTCAAAAGTCTTCATGGATCTCTTGTTCGATTACACGAATGACTTTATATTATTCTATGCGTGTAAATAAATAATATTTTATTTTTATTTCTTCATCAGATAGAAGAATTAGACCAATGAACCAACGATAAAAGATTTTCTTTTTGTACTTTTTTTCTTTTGTAAGAATGGGAAATTAATAAGAAAAAAGAAAAAAAAAAATAAGAAAAGGAAAGAGAAAAACATTGATCGTTTTATGCATCGTAGCTTATTATTTTATTATTCATTGAAAAAGAATGAGAACAACGTTTCGATATTTTAGAGTTGTTCGTAATTGAAAAAGAGAATATCTACTTATTATGAAAAAAAAAAAAAAAAAAAAAACAAAGAAAAGAAGATTGAAAAATAAAAAGATACATAATAATAAAACATTTCGAAGGATGTTATGTATAGTAGAAAAAAGTTTCGCAGGATGAGTATTATTCTGCAGAACGTATTTTTATATATTTTTATTCATTCATTGTATAAAATTTCTCATATAACTAGATATTAGAGTTTCGTAAATGTTTCATTAAATAAAGCGATGTATTTATTTTACTTATTAATTTTTTTTCTCTTTTCTTTTCTTTTTATTTATTATTATTATTATTTAATTATTATATCATATATTTGTTATTATTATTATTTTTCTCTTTTTTTTTTTGAAAAAATATTGGTCCCCGCACATCTCGAAATCATGTTCTACTTTTGGATTTTTCAAAGTAGGTTGTTTCAATGAGTCTTGGGCCATTATCAACGCAACGATAGAAGAACTCACCGGTCGGTAGAATCGATTGGAGAACTCTGACGTTGGTCGTTTGATTTACCCTTGTACTCGGAACTCGATAACACGAAACTAGGTCTTGATAACCGGTTCGCCACTGGCAAAACGCATACATACATACGTTCTAGCTATATACCTATGTATCGTAGCTGTATTCGAATGTTATGGTATATCATCTCTTTTAGCCGGATTTTAATTGGCCGAAGGCTCTAATCTCGTTGAGGGAATATAGATCTACTCCTTTCGATATTCTCTTTCCAATTTTTAACGATAAGAAGTTTTGACTTAATTATACTCTTTCGTACATATATATCAGAAAAGATAACAATATCATAATAAAAAAGTTCGTTTCTTTGAATTTATGTTGACTTTTCATGAAACAATCCTCCATACGAATTAAAATGTATGTCATCAAAGTATGATATCTACATGTATGTGCATATATATATTTTTGATTTAACCATCAATTAATTAGTAATTAATAATTTATTATACAATTAGAAGAAGATTAATTTATCGTGGAAAAGGTACATTATAAATTTATCATATTTTATATATATATATATATATATATATATATATATTTATACATTTTATTTTATTAATATATATATTATTTATTATTATATTATTATTATATTATTATTATATTGTTATTATTATAAATATCTATGATTATATATATTTTCACGAATATATGTAGTTATATTTTTACACGAACATCCTATTTTCGAATAAACTCGTTTTACTTCTCTAAGCCATCTGACAATGTACCACCATATATATATATATATATATATATATATATATATATATATATATCGTCCTTCCTAGGGTCTACGAAATATCGTTTTCCTCGTATCTAGATTTTATCGATGTCGATGCCACGTCGTCATACGTTAATGCCACGTTAAGCCTCAAGGAAATCGCCCTAGCTAGAGGTAAGAAAAGAAATCGACTCGTTCATATTCGGCTCCCTTTTCCCTCGTTTGTCTCGCACTTATATCCTCATAGGAAAGAACTACGAGTGGGGTACGAACCGCTCTTTATCAAACTCTACGACGGTCAGCCCTACCGATTTTATCGTACTCTTCGAAAAATTTGCGTGAAACCGTGGGACCGTTTACACAGGGTGAACCATATAAATACGAACTATTCGTTTTACTTCGTATTATATACATCGTAATATTAACGTATTCTCATTATTGTAATCTTTATTTTTTTCAACAGATAAATAATTTCTATGTCGATGAAAGATGAAATAATAAAATATAATGTATTAAAAATTTTTTCATACCACAAAATTTTATTATAAATTCAACGATCACGTATATAAATTTCATTCTTCCTTGTGTCAATATACTGGATAAAAAATGTCTACGTAATTTCTTTTAATAGTCGTACAAAACGCTACATAATTTCCCCAAAGACCAATTTCCAATTGGTCACGTTGTAAATGAGACACATCGTATGTATGTATATATATATATATACACGTATATATCGTGAAGTTGGATTTATCGTTTCCCGAATATTCCGATCTCTAAGGAAGAAAGAAGGTAGAAAAGGAATAAGAAGAAAATGGGAGGGGAGTGAAACGGGAGGGGTGGGATGTGGAGGATGGAACTAAGGGGTTTGAAACGGACGGACGATAGTCTTCTGAGAAATGCGTTCGATCGATGAAACTTTATCATCTTTACTTGCGTTCACATTGACTTACCTTTATCCTTCACGCCGACTTCGTCGAATAATCGCCATCACTACGGGCCGAAACTTCTTTCGAATAATTTATAAGCGCGAAGTCGTCAAGAATTGAATAAAAGGGGATACGATCGGATACTCAACGAAGTAAACCCGATAACTTCTTTGTTTAACTTAGGCATTATTACGGCTGTCGAGGGATCGCCGTCGCCATTTTGTAGAAAAGGTAAGTACGAATAGTCGAACGATGTTTTTAATGGATCTTTTATACTACCAAGAATTTGTTATTTACACGAACTTTAAGAACAAACATTGAATGCAGCACCTTTTCGACGAGTCTCTCTCTCTCTCTCTCTTTCTCTCTCTCTCTCTCTCTGTTTCTCTCTCTTTCTTTTTTTCTCTCTTTCTCTTTCTTTTTCTCTCTTTTTAGTTTACAATGTCACGTAACTTAAGAAAATTTATATCCTCTTAGGGAATAGTATGAAAAAAAAAAGGGAAATATCATTTTCTACGTATTCTCTAAGTTTGTTACACTTAATACAATTTTCGTATTCAATTTTCTATTTATTCATGTATTTACGTATATACAACCATTGAATTATATATTTACAAGAACTTCTCATAAAATATTATGTCATACGTTGAAAAATCTTCATAAGGAAATTAATTAATTTTTCTCCATCCTTATGAATTTAATACGTGAATATATTACAATCTGATTTTAATTATACATACATACATGTGTATACATACACATATATATATATATACATACATGTGTATACATACATATATATATATATATATATATATATATATATATATATATGTTATTAATTCGCTATATCGAAGATTAAAATTTTAATTAAATTACGTTCGTACAATTTTTAGTAGAGAATAAATCAATGCATTCAATTTCTTTTATGTTGAAAAATGTTTCGATTACCTTTGTATTTAATTTATTCTTTTTCCTTTTTCTTTTTGTATCCTTTTTAAAGGGAATGATAGAGAGAAAAAGAGGAAAGAAAGAGAGAGAGAGAGAAAGTGAGAGAGAGAGAGAGAAGAGAGGAAGGAGAGAGAGGAGAGAGAGGAGAGAGAGGAGAGAGAGAGAAGAGAGGAAGGAGAGAGAGGAGAGAGAGGAGAGAGAGAGAAGAGAGGAAGGAGAGAGAGGAGAGAGAGAGGAGAGAGAGAGAGTGAGAGAAGTAAAGTTCACGTGTTAGAAGTAAAATCAATACTTTTGATGTTATTAGATGAAATTGATTCGTCGAAATCGTAGTGAGGAAAATTCTCTGTACGTAGTCGCGCAATTAGTCCGCGCTTATTGGATAGCTTCCGATGTATCGGATTTACTTGAACAAAACAATCCATTCGGAGAACGTATCGACAGATGGATACGTGTAGAATGATAGAAACCTATGATCTATCCTCCGAATTTCCTTTATATCACGAACTATACTATTGATTAGGATGTCTCCTTTGATATTTCACACTTCCGTTTTGACATGAATGGATTATATATGAGGGTAACGTGATGACACTATATGTGTATACCTACGTTCGATAAAACAGAAATAATTCAATTTAATATAATAATAAATTTAATGTTATAATAATAAATTTAATATTATATCAACACATTTGTATTTATATAATCATTGATATAGTGTCACCATATGTAGGTATAATAATTATTTACCTTGGACGTTTAAATTATATATATATATATATAATATATATATATAATTTAAATAATAAAGTATATATATATATATATACTTTTACATTTATATAATTTATATATCACTGTTATTAAATAATTATTAATCATATAAATAAATATATTTATTGATGATATAATATATTTTTCAATGTTTCGAATGATTATGTTGGCTATGTTATTCGAACTTTCTAAAGTTTCGAACAGATCGGATGTCCTTTTTCAAAAATCTAAATCATGCTGAATATAATATGAACCTTTTTCATGGTCGAACTCGTATTTAAGTCATAGTAATGGCGCGGATCCAACGGATTTTAATGCAAGCGCATTGAAGCGAAGGCTGTTTTTCCCGGTCGAAGGGACTCTGATTTTTCCCTATTCCCTTTATGTCCTTTTCTTTTTTCTTTTTCTTTTTCTTTTTCTTTTTCTTCCCTATTTCTCCAACTCTAGAAAAAAGGAAGGAAAGTGCCAGCGGCATGCCATTTAAATGGTCATAAGCTTTTCCGAAAGAGCTGCGTCGACGAGTCTAACGATATATTTATCTGTCTATATATGCGATTATCATTTAAAAGTCGTGTTAAACGAAAAAAAAAAAAATATATATATATAGTTAGAAACACATATATATATATATATATATATATATTTCTTTGTTTTAAATAAAAGTGATTGGAAAATAAAAATTAAAGACATAAAACGCAAAAATGTATAATAAAAATATCTGTTGTTCAATTTAATAAATTAATGTTATATAGTATATATAGTGTATTTCTATATAGGTATAATGAAAATTAACATTAGAATTTTGTTAGATAAATTAATCGAATACTTATATATACTTTGTCATATGTATACAAATCTCAATATATTTACACTTTTGCTTTATGGAATGTTTTAAAATCGAAATATCTCGATAACTTATATTTTTATTAAATGTTATTTTTATTAATTTCTTTATTAAAGATATCATCGAAAACGTTCAAATTTTAGATAGATATTTTTATTAATCTCAAACGTCATTCCTTCCTCTTTTTTTGTATATGCTATAATACTATGAGTAATAAAGGATTATGTCGATAAAACAAATGTGTTTAAAGAAATATCAATGATTTTAAAATTTTAAAAGAAAACGACTTTGAAAAAATTATTTCTCTTGGATCGATCAATTTCTTTCTTTTTATTCATATATTTTTTTCGCATATTGGAATTAGATGTGAAACACCTAATATGATATGGTTGATGGTAATGGAGAATATATATATATATATATATATATATATATATATGTATATATATATTACATAGGATGGTGAAGTGCGAAATCAGTAATGGTGAGGGCGTTGTCGTCCCTTTTGGTAGACGCATCGGCAAACAACGACTTCGGGGCATTTGTAATTCAGATAAACCGTAAGTCCGAGGAACGGATGTGGTACCCTGCACTCTGAAGTTATGGGTTCCGCTTTGTTCCGCATAAATGCTAGTGAATAGTCCTTTTAGTTGACCCTGGAAGCAGAGAAATTCGGCTGACTGTTGACTGCTGTGTGTGGGTGTGTTTGCAAAGCTGTCACCGTCTGAAGTATCTCACTCTTTCTCTTTCTCTCTTTCTCTCTTTTTCCCTCTCTCTTTCTCTCTCTCTCTCTCTCTCTCTCTCTCTCTCTCTCTCTATTGCTTCCTTCCTTCCTTCCTTCCTTCCTTCCTTCCTTCCTTCCTTGTTACACACCCTTTCGTAGTCGTTCCTTTTATCACCTCTTCAGGATCGTTATGCGTTCCTCTGCGTCGGAGTGGCATTCAAATGCTATGCGACATTTCCATAAGCAATAAGGAAAAAAAGTACAGATTTTCTACCATCATTATTGTTACGCTCTTACTATGTATTATAGAAAATATATATGTTCGAAGTATAAAATATTATTATAGATAATTGATAGCTAATATAGAAAAAGAATACAATTTTCTTGTCCCTGAAATCTCCGAAATTTCCAAAAGTTTATTCGAAATTTTTTACGAATTTGTAAGTAAATAATTACACGAACGTATAAATATTTTATCATTGTCTTACGTGTGATAGATATTTTGGAAACTTTCTTTTTCTAAAAATTCATATATCATTTCTACGATAATACAATTTACAATATATATATATATATATATATATATATATATATATATATAATAATAATAATAATAATAATTAATCGTAGAGTCGTAATATATCTATATAGCATCGGATTACTATTTAAATCTAAATTTTGCAATACACATACATCCTACGTAATAATAATAATAATAGTAGTAATAATAATAATAATATTTAATCTATATACGTTTATTATTTTCATATTAACGCACGTAATTATATTCGATTGAATATCGAAAATATGAAAGGTATCGTTCAAACTCGAAATTCAAGAATCAAAGAGACCATTTTTGAATATAACTATGAAACTATATAGAATGTAGGTCATTGTCGGTCTGTCAAATAGACAGGTGGATAGACAGACAGACAAACAGAGGGATAGACATATAAGGAAATACAAAACATATAGATGTATAACGTGAGCATGTCAATGTGAAAAGTGTTGATGGGAGAAAAGTCCAATAGGATACAATATTATCCAAGGGTAGTCGCAGGACTACAACATGGATGGTTCTACTGTGTCGACGTAGAATAAAGTCTGGCTGGCAGCCATTCCCTGAGGGATCATCGTCTGTTCGTGGAAGAATCTTGCAAGCGAATAAGATGGTTCGTGTGTGAGCACGTTTACATATACGTACACGTATACGTATACATATACATACATACATAAAATGGCAACCCTCTCACTCCCCTTATATTAGAATTCCATGGATTTTTCTCGCCGAATTCCCCTACCGAGATTCCGTCGAGTGCGTTATCGCTAGGACAGAACCCTTTTCCACCTTTTACCATTCAACCATCTTTACACTTTGGAACGTCAAGGAGAGAATTTCTAACGTCGCCATTCTCATCTCTCCCCCACCCCCATACTTCGTACCTTCCCGTTATCTCAGAATGAGCCACGATGAGAAATGGATTCACCCCTCCCGCGTTCTTTTAATCAACGTCCTCCTTAGCGAGAAGATCCTTTTTATGTACTCGCCCGATCAGAAATGTCTTCTTCTTTTTATCTCATTCTTCCATGGTGGAAGAAAGAAGTAGTGGGCTTGAGGGTTTCTTCGATTGATAAAAGGAGATGTTGTTAAATTGATAAGTCAACGTAGATATTTATATACATCTGATAAATGTATTTTATATACAGTATTATTTATTAATTATTGAATAATGGTATGTATAATTATTGACTCTGTATATATATATATATATATATATATATATATATATTTATGTCGAAGAATTTATTAATTATATGGCTTGATTATAGGTCGAAATGTTGTTTGTGATCATTGAATCAAAATACTAATTACAATTTCTCTTAATTAGATCTGTCGATATATGCGAAAGGTACAGTTAACGTTTTTAATGTATATTATATCAAATTTATTTTAATTTAAAGAATAACATATAGTGGAAGGGGAAGATCGATTCGCGAGTATTGACTTTCTCGACGTCTTCAAGAATGTCAATCCACTTCGCCGTGCAATTTACTTGGACTGTGACTGGTTGGGTGGCTGACTCTTTCTTTCTTTCTTTATTTCATTCAACAACGAGATTGCTTTAGTACAAGTCTGCTTGAGAAATTATTGCCGAGTACGAGATGAAGTGGTTCTGATTAATTCAACAAGATATTTAATAGTTAACGCGTCGAGTACGTGCTCGGCCTAGAATTCTTTCTAGTATACTTAAAGCAATTTAAAAAAATATCGATAGGTTTTACATCTTCGACATGAATCTTCATGGATCGTCATCACCGTTAATGTAATAATAATTTTTATACAATATAATTAATGTAATAATAAATTTTATATATATAAATGTAATAACAATTAAATGATATATATTAGAGATATATATTATGATTATAAAAGTGATTTATGATCTATTGAATGTCTTTTTGTTTATTAATATTTTCACGTAATTGTGATAATATAATATAAATTAAGTGATAAATTCAATTATTTCTGATTTTGTTACTTAAGCTATTTACATTAATGATTACTGACTCCTACATTTATTACATCGACATATATATATATATATGAGTCGTTTATTTTAAAAGTGGTCTAAGACCAAAAAAAAATACAAAATAAATAGGATTAAAAATAAAAATTAAATATAAAAACAATATAAATATAAATAAAAAATAAATATAAATATAAATGTAAATGGATTTAGGTCACTTTCAAAATAGACGGCTCATATATATTTAATTTTTTTTTTAACACGTTACTTATATTTTTATATATATTTGACGAACTATATTTGCTTCTTTATTCTCTTCGTTCATAGAGAAATCTTTTTTAACACACGTACATACACACACCTCGTATAAATTTATATATATATATATATATACATCCGAGCTATCGTATTATATAATCTTGAAAGATCCAAGACTGAAAAGAATGTATTGTACGTGGAGCAAATGATAAAGTAGTTTAGCACAGGTATGACGTTACACAAACGATTTTAAAAATTCGCTTTGAAGGAATATTGCCTTTGGTAGCAAATCAATTCACGTCCTTCCCTTCCCTTAAATCGAGACGAGGGAAGTTCGACGAACGATCTGCTGACTTTTCGTTTTTCATCAAACTCCATTAACCTGTTAACTATATTTGATGATTATACATTTATCACGAAGAAATGACAATTTTTTTTTTTGTGTAAGGAGTACACTCGTTAACACACGGTTGGTAAATTAAATTTTGTCAATAATATCAATGAATTAAATAAATAAAATAATTGATTTTCAAACAAAAAAAAAAAAGAAAAAAAAAGAAAAAGGTCGATTGCATGTTCGCTATAATTTAATCCAATTTTTCATTAGTTGCAACTGTGTATACTTTGCGTTTGACGAAGCATATTCGTCATCTCTTAATTATTGTTAAACAACGTAAATATATATATATATATATATATTTTTTAAATATACCTACACAATTAACAGGTTAGATGTTTAAAAGAACGTCGATAAAGCAAAAAAAAAAGTAATTGTATGATTAACTATCGAAGAGATAATAAGAAGGGAATTTAAATAATTATTCAAAAAGCGATATCATATAACGTGGATATACATATAATTATTATTTATTAACATTTACGTCCATTTAATTCTTATAATGAATAACTATGAACATTAAACGATTAGCGTGACGACAAAGAAGATTATCGACCGTTTTTAATTGCTTGTTATTAATTAATTAGTAATCATTGATTGTCTTTGTTCAAGATATATGCCGAAATTACTATTTGCTAACATCAAAGCACTGATTTTACAAATTGCACAAATTTCTACACTATAATAATGCATCTGGCATATAATAATAATGATCCGTTTATTTGTCCAAACAATATAAAATGAAACAATAATAAATTGAAAAGAGTTAGAACGCGAAGTTGAGCTATCGGGGGAGGAGGGAGGGGGTTGTTGCTAATTCATTTGTATTAAATGCAATTAGCAATGCGTATTGTATACAAATACACCCTGGTCTTATAATTTCGTCTTTGAAAATTATCAGGGATAAAGTTTAACGCATTTCAGTTAACATAATATAATGCATAATTCATATTGACGAATAAATTAATATAATTCATAAATTCGTTTAAATAATTAATTTAATTTTAACGCGTCATTAGGAAATTACTATTAAATATATTAATTTCTTTCTTATCGATAAGTACATAGTAGATATGTATAATATATAAATGGACATCGTCCAAATGTAATACATATAGATATTATCGAAATAGTAATTTATTATATAATTATTTGTTATTATTGTAAATTTTTAATACCATTCAATTGGTATTAGTTCCTGTTAACTCTTTCGAAATTTTTAGTTCGACATTTACGATATTTCGATATACTTAAGAAAGTATTTCGAAGGTACATATGTACGGGTTATGGGTACCAATGGGGTAAAACGAAGGAAGTAGTAAAGCCTCAAGAAATGGGTAAAGGGGCGTTTGCCTTACAAGGTTCTACCACCCTTCAATTCACCCTAAAAAATTTTCCCTCGTTTCGTTCGACGCGTAGTCAAGTCGAACGAGCACGTCCTTTCGCCTTCCTCGGTATCGATACCGAGGCTAAGTGATTTCTCAGGACTTAAGTTTCTACCTGTAATACTTCGCCCCCATCTCCACATCCTCACTATTTTCCCGCCGTACCGATCCTGTCCTGAAAATATCGGTTCGCGCAAAGAGGATTCGCGAGCTCCCAGAAGTCTCTGTGAATTTATTGGACGGAAACTTCAGAGCCATTTAACGCGGGCTCTTCGATGAGCAGCTTAAAAACAGATTCTCAACTAACTTTTTCTTTTTTAAATAACATAAGTAAAGTAACTTTTTTATTATTATTATTATTATTATTATTATTATTTTTTCGCATCGAATCGATCACCGAATAATATTATTTCATTTGAAAACGTCAAAGCGAAATCTTTTATCGTTCGTTAACTATTGATTTAAAATCATATTAATGTTTCGTTTTAGAACGATAATTGTTCGATAAATAATCCTTTCGATCATATAAAAGATATATTACGAAATATCTTAAATTTTTATGAGAATTACAAATAAATCGATTCAATTTTTAATAGTGTAACAATATTAATGTCCAATAAAACGTAACGTTTCTGTATTTGTCTTCTTTCAAAGGAACGATATGAAATCATTATTTTATAACTCAATTAAATAATA
This sequence comes from Vespa mandarinia, assembly GCF_050613455.1. Taxonomy (NCBI): domain Eukaryota; kingdom Metazoa; phylum Arthropoda; class Insecta; order Hymenoptera; family Vespidae; genus Vespa; species Vespa mandarinia. The sequence continues at coordinate 2,962,958 of NC_140819.1, forward strand.
CTTTGATCGATAACGTTCAACTCTAGGTGGTATTTGGAAATTCAAGAAAACGGGCTGACTCATCCCCCCATCTCTACGGTCGCCATCACTTCCCTTTGACGTCAAACTTCACTCTTCTATTCCCTTTTTTCTTCTTATTTCCTCGTGATGTAGAGAGAGCCTTCTTAATACGAAAATCGATTATTAATCCAGCATGAACATGGGGAAAAACGGTGAAAATCCTTCCGATCTCTTTCTTTTTCTTTCTCTTCTTCTTCTTCTTCTTCTTTTTCTTTTTTTTTCTTTTTCCCTCGTCCTTTTACAAGGGATGGAACTTTCTGCTGCTTGTCACTCTCTCTCTCTTTCTCTCTCTCTTTCTTTCGGGAAACGTTTTCTTCCCTTTACGACGTTAGGGTATTTAATGTAAAACCAGCTAGTAGTTTGAATTAGGTCGCATCAGACATCGCGGAAGATAACACGTTAGCTGTTTGAGCGAAGGGAGAAAAAGAGTAATTTTTCATTCTTAATCGAACTCTTCATTTCAGGATGTTTCCGTGATCGAGGATATTCCAATCGGTACACTTAAATAAATGAACTATCTGTGGGTTTAAGTTTTTTTATTTTCCCTTTTTCTTTGTTTTTCTTCTTTATCTTCTATTCGATTGCACCTGATTGTTTTCATTAAGAAATTACGTCTTTTTTCCCCTTTCTTTTTCCTTTTTTTTATTTTTTTCTTTTTTTTTTTTCTTCTTTTTTTTTTATAACGACAATACCTATAAACTTAATGAACTCGTCTTTTCTTCGTTTTTATATATCACAAAATTATTACATTAATTTATATTTATATAAATATTTAATAATATAATCTTGTCTTACTATAATAATATTGTGTTATACAACTTTTTAATAGTCCAAGAAATTATGAGAAGTTTGTATATTAATAAACGTTCGTATATTTTTTTGTTTTTATAATGTAAAGTATATTAATAATATGATATGTAATATATGTATATATTTTATAAAGAATACTTAATATATTATATTTCTTTCTCTCTCTCTCTCTCTCTCTTTCAGAAATTATTTTCAATAATTTAATTAAATCATTTACAATAAATTCTTATCAATGTTATAATTTTATTTTATTTATTTGGTCAATAACTATTAATATAAGTTTACGATATTAAAAATTAATTTTACCACGAGTTTGTTCAAAATTGAATGTCGTTCGAATACTTGATGATAATCTTCGATGACAATCAACGGAGAACTCGAAGATGGGTCTATCGATGTATGTATCTAATGCAACTCGCACTCGTCGTAATAATTCGTCGATATGAGTGTCACAGTTCCTGTCATCGGGCGTCGTCCATGGTGCACTTGCTATTATTACGCAGTCGCTGTACCAGCAGGCAACATCACTAAAGTGATTTCCCAACGGACATTGATGTCGCACCGTTCCTCTCTGTCGTGTTGCTAGTTGTAACTATTGACCGCTCAGTTCGTCGGCATATATTCACCTTTTGATCACCTTCGTTTCAATACTATTTGAAAAATTTCCGCCATAAAATACAAATGTCCTATGATCATTTAATCGAACACGAACATGTAGGTATTATATACGTACTATATCATAATTTATAATATATGTTATAATTGTTCATTCATTAATAATACTGTAATGGTATATCATAATGGTAAATGTATCTTAGATAAAATGTATTAAAGCATATTGATAAAAATATTAATTATATATTACAATTATTTTATGATCGTTCATAATATGTATATTAATACATCTTATAAAACGTAATGATATTTATCTAATGTAATTTCTTTTCTTTTATCGTTTTCTTAATTCATGTGCCATTTTTTTCTCTATCTTTTCTTTCTTTCTTTCTTTTTTTTTTTTTGTACTTTTATAATTTTTTTCTTTTTTTTTTTTTTTTTTTTTTTATTGTTTGCATATACTTTTCGAGAAATGTACGAATCGCGTGAGTACACAAGATTCGCATAATAATTTTGAATGTCCGCGGTACTCTCGGTCAAAGGTCTCTCGTGGGATAAGCTACCCTTCACCATATTTAAGTCACGGCTATTACCGTCCTGCTAATTAAACGAGAGCTTAATCAGTTTTGCAATTTTTAGCCTTAGTCCTTAACGTTCGCTACCGTCATCATACGTAGTAATCACGTTCCACTAACTCAAACGAACTTTTGATGTATAATACTTCCGTCTTTTTATAATACGCCTTAGGCGAAATAAAAATAATAAAGGAAAAAGTCGCCTTAGGGGTAGAAAGAAGATGAAAGAAATGAGAATGTTGATTAGAACTTTATATATATATGTAAATGAGGTAAACTAGGGAGAAGTTTTACAATTTCTAGTAAATATGTAATATCGTGTGTCGAGTATATTCTTTGTTATGACTACCTCAGACATCTTTACTTTTATAGAAAAACATAAACGTAAGGTGTTGTAAAATGAAAGAGAAACGAAACGATATTAAAACTCTATTTTTTGACGTTAGGTACCTTTTTAATGAGCCATATACAAACATACACACGCATACATAAATATAGAAAATATAGAAAAATAGGGGACAGTACGAAAATAAATTTATATCTTTAAAGATTTTTCAACGACATTGAATTATTCTAAATATCAAATTATATCGATCGCCATATATATATATATATATATATATATATATATATAATAAAACAGCGTTTATGTAATAGTATACTGCATCTATACTGTATATATACTGTATCTATACTGAATATAGTATAATATAAATTATACTATAGTCGCATTTCCTGTCACGACAAATGATCCACTTAACGCGTTAACGTACTTTCGTGCATTACTTTAAACAAAATGATAGTTTATCGTTCGTTCAGATTTCGAGTGGAAATCGTACATTTGATCTCGCAGTCGACTGATAGCAAATCGAAACGATTTATCGGCACGATTCGTTGCGTTCTCACGAGCCCGTAAATCCAACGAATCGGTAGCCATGCTCTAATCTTCCCTCGCCATAGTTACGAGAGAGGCGAGAGATGAAAAAGGAGGAAGGAAAAAAGTTTCAAAAAAAAGTAAAAAACAAAAAAAAAGGAAAAAAAAGAAGAATAAAAAATTATTAAAAAAAAAAAAAAAAGAGAGAGAAAAAGGAGAAAAAAGAATGAACGCAAAATATCGCATCGGGTATATATATACTCGTAACTTGGCTCTGGCTTATATGCATATTACGTGTCGTTTATCTCAAACGTATCGTCTTTCCGTACGACGAACATGAATCGGAAACGAGATTACGCAAAACGAGAATGTACGAGAGTGGCGTATAGAAGAGAGGAAAGGAATAAAGAAAAAACGAGAGAAAAAGACAGAGGGAGAGGGAAAGAGAGAGAGAAGAGAGGTAAGCGAGCGAATGGCCGTTTCTCTGTCATAATTTAAATCGGGAAAGTGAAAGGATTCGATGGCGAGAGGGAGTCACGAGCGAAAAATGGCTACGCGCACGGAATATATTTTTCGTTATTTACTCGATCGACGAATATCCTCTTGGGAATATCGGTAGACGATCGGATAAATGGTTCGTTTAATCTTCCACGTTCGTTATTGGTAATTTATAAAAATAAACAAAATCCTGAGAATTTTTGTCCACGAATATATATATATATATATAATTTGCGTAATATATATATATATATATATATATATATATATATATATATATATATATAAGAGAAATTTTTCTTTCCTTGATTTCGTATTATTAGACAACAACAGATATATACATAATTTTTTATGTATTAAGATAATTCACGATTTCGAACTTACGATGACATTTATGAGATTTATGATACATTTTGTTTTTTTTTTTTTTTTTTTTTTTTGTTTTTTTTTTTTTTTTTTTTTATTTACTTTTATTCTTTCGACACAGTCGAGCAGACAAGATTTTAATGTAAGTCATCTAGTAGATTCCCTACAATCCTGCTGTGACCACAATCACTAGCATTACTACCATCGCCGTTTATTCTCTTAATGAATTTTCGTTATTTATGAAGCATGACTTTTTGATGTCCCTTGCTAGTCGGTACATAACGAACTCGCACGAAGGTTTATTTCACGTACGAGAATTTGAGCGGGGCGAGATCAGTTTGGGCGACGGGAGAAAGGTTTGGCAAACCGGAGGAATCAGGTATACCACAATAAATTTCGACGAGTTTTCATTGAAATTGCATATTTCATTGGGAATAAACAAAAAAAAGAAAAAAATGACAGAAAGAGAGAGAAAGAGGGAGAGAGGGAGAGAGGGAGAGAGAGAGAGAGAGAAAAAATGGGGTAAAAAAAATTTTATACGTCGATTAAATATTCGTTACCGTTCGTAAAATTCGCATAAAGCGGGGGGAATTTATACGTATAAAAAGTATATCTAGCAGCTTTTCGTATGAATTTTCGTTGGTTTTGATTAAAGATAAAAAATTAAAAAAATAAAAATAAAAAAAAAGAAAATAATAATAATAATAATAATAATAATAATAATAATAATAATAATAATAATAATAATAAAAAGAATAAAAAATTGATAAAAAGAAAATATACGATCAACTCTCGATAGTGAGTTTATTCATTTTCATTTCACCGAATTGAAACGTACATACGTTTGAATATGTTGCATTCGATCAATCGAATTTTGTTGAATTCCACGCTATTTTCTTTTTATTTTATTTTATAATCAAAACTCATCGCAATCATCTTTATTACTACAATATTTTTCAACGTTGCCATCATTAATTCCGGTAATTTTTCTTTAACAAAATACGTATCTTATTTTTTTTTAATTCTTATAAGTATTTAATTTTTACATACGTATATATATATATATATATATATATATATATATATATATATAGATACAGTTGTACAGAGTATATGTTAAAAATATTTCATATCTCATACTCGCAATTTCTATGAGCAACGATATTTTTCGTGTAACTTGTTTAAAAAACTTTTGACACTTCTTTCTTTCGTTTTTTCTTTGTTATTTAAATTGCTTTTTATTACAATTAAACATTTAACTTGACTCTATTATCTTTCTATTGTCTACATACACGTACTTTTATATAATACCATGATTGTTATTAAATAAACGTAATTGTTGCCTCTATTTTATTTAATTAAATCGTTTCTTTCTGCCACTCTTTTCTCTCTCTCTCTCTCTCTCTCTCTTTCTCTCTCTCTTGAAAAAGTCGGACAATAAAACGCATATCCGTGGAATATTCGATTTTTATGCATATTCTATCCAAGGTTTCATTTTTATAGCTATCCTAATATTCGTGCGTTTTGTTCAAGTAGGTATTGCGATACGGACGTCATAAATGAGATCAATGAATACAATTGTATTGTCCAAGACAATACAAATTCAGCAAACTCTTTCGCGTACACGTATTACAATTAATAGAATAATGTAATGAATGAAGTAAAATTTAATGAAGATATAGCTCGAAAAGAAATATGAAAATACGAAAAGTCGATGCTCTTTAGAAACAATGAATTTATGGAAGTAAAATAAGAAAATGTGTAAGTACAATGGGTTGTTAATATGAATAACGTGTAGGTATAAATTTTCCATAATTATATATAAAGAGAGAGAGAGAGAGAGAGAGAGAGAGAGAGAGAAAGACAAAGAGAGATAATGGTCGAAGAAAGTAGAAGAATAGAGTGAAGTCATATGAAGAAAAGAAAAAAGAAGAAAAAAAAAAAGAAAAAAGGAAGATCGAAGGAAATATTTCAGCCATGTGCACGTTCAAATTGTTGCCAAAAAATATGAAAAATCTTTTGGCTGGTATCCAGAACGTGGAAAACGGATGGAGAAAACCGCGAGACCTGCACGCGTGGAAACCGCACGCAAGAGGCGACCGGCCAAAGGTCGCGACAAAGAATGCCTTTTATTTTCTCCTTGTAATACACGTGGTGATCTTATTTAATTGGATCGTTTAACATATTCTCTTATTTTTCTTCTTTCTTGTTATTATTTTTTTTTGTTTTTTTCATTTTTTATTTGTTTTTTTCCTTTTTCTTTTTTTTTTCTTTTTCCCCAACTTCTCCCCCTCTATCCCGTATAGATATGAGATAAACGAGAACGTTTATTTATTAAATATATGCGTTTATATTAACAATATAATATTTTTCCAACGATTTCTCATGAATTTTTATATTTATTTAAGGTACATACGTTATTTTTTTGGTTATCGTGTTTTTACTTTTATAATTTTTTTATATGTAAGTATTTTTTTTGTTCTTCTATCTCTCTCTCTCTCTCTCTTTTTTTTTCTCTCTCTCTCTCTTTTCTTTCACTATCATATTGCACAGTTACATGAAAGTAACATTTCTCATATATCGGATATTTTTCCTAGTACTATTTCTATATAAAATGTTATACGAGAATTCTCATGAGCGACATTAACTGGGAATTACATTCGAGTGAAATAACGTTTTTAACCTAAATGAACTTTTATGCTGGACGACCGACTCAAATGCATGTTTTATAAATGTTTCTAACCTTGCAATTTACTAATTCGTTACAAAATAATATATTTTTATTATTATTAGTTAATTATGTTTACTATTACGTAATATATCATATTATACATTTTATATTAGCACAATATATTATTACGTACGTATTTATATATATCGTAGTATATAATGGTATTGCACATATATTATTATTTAGTCAATCTAATGAACAAAACAAATTCTTATCTGATACTTTGCATTGATACTTCTAACGTGACATATTTTACGTGTGCACGAAGTAGCGATTAATTGTTTTTTGTTTATTTTGTTGTTGTTGTTGTTTTTCTTTTTTTTCATTTGTTTTTCTAACTGACAAAGAAATATATATAACATTTAAGTGATCGTTATAATTTCTCTCTTGTAAACTGTATTGAAAGAAAAATGAATCGTAATATACAAAATATATCACATTGTGGATGTTAGTACAAAAGAAAGATGAGAATTGACAGTGAAACTCATTATATCATAGCGTGGTAAAAGTAGCACAAAAAGAGCAAGAAAAAGAAGTAAAAAAAGAAAAAAGAAGAAGAAGAAAAGAAAAACCTTTCAAGTTTTCCTCGATAAATCGACTCGTTAGCAGCCTCACTGCCTAGTCTCCGTCAGTCTTTTACACTCGGATGAGTTCGCGTTGGTGCGCTGAAAAATATGCGGAGCTTAAACGAAGTACGTGTCGCGAATTACCCAGCGTATTTTACAACGTCAGACGAAAACCAAGTGAAATTTTCTTTTCCCAGAACATCCGCCATTTGTCCGTTAAATCAGAACTATCCGACCAGTGGACTTACACGAAATATTAATGCAAGTATTTAAGGCAAAATGATTTTTCGTAAAAATGAAATAATTGTCGATATATACGAACATAATTAATTGTAATATTTAGATACGATTAATATTTATATATATATATATATATATATATATACATATTTTGATGTTATTGCAATTAATCAAATATTTAAATAAACGATGAATATTCGATGAATATTATAGATACAATATTTATATTACCGTAAAATATATATATATATATATATATATATATATATATATGTATATAGTAAAAAATTCATTAACACAAATTTTTGTGTACCTGCGTCTTAATTAGAAAATTTTCATTCTAGAACGGAAGTTTATTCTAAACCGTTTCGTTACCGATAACCTGTTGATTCGATGGCAAAACGAGAATAAAAAAGAAAACTTCTTTTTTTCTTTTTCATCTTTCCGATACGCATTTAATTATCGCCTATAGTTTCTCTATATATTCGCGAGGTATGAAATATTCGCGAATATTTAAAAAAATGACTGTATCCTTGAGCATCGATCATTAATCATAAAAGAAATTTCATTTGAAATCGTTTTTTTTTTTTCATGCACCAAACCGCTAATAAATCAATTCCGGTCTTAAACCAGCGAACGTTCTCAGTTCTTGCGAGCTAAATTTCAATCACTCTAACGAGCTTATCATGTTACTTGTAATCGCTATTTTCTCTCTCTCTCTCTCTCTCTCTCTCTCTCTCTCTCTCTCTCTCTCTCTCTCTCTTTCTACATCTCGTTAATCTTCACTCTTGGAAACAAAATTGATTTTGAAATGTTAGATCGGTCGGATTGTTGAAAGTATTCTCTAATGGAACGATCATGTACGATCGTGAAAATTGTTATAATAATTTTGCAGAATGTTCATAATAAATTTTCCTTTAAGAATATATATATATATATATATATATATATATATATATATGTCATGTTTATAATAAAGTTCTTTTACTCTTTGTTTTTCTTTCTTTTATCAATGATCTGCTCCAAATTTTAATTATCAAAAAGAAATTAATTTCATTACATTTGATTCGACAGTTTTCGAGAATCGTTAACCATACGAAAAGACAAGATTAAAATACGTTTAATCTGAAAATAACTGGATTCATGGTGTACGCATGTAAATGCATATGTTGAATATACGAAAAAAAAAGTAAAATAAAATAAAATAAAATAAAATAAAAAGAAAGAAAAAAAATATTCTAGGCACGAAGCTGCCGTGTGATGAAAAATCGCTACGTAAATAATGGTTTGTTGTTACGTCGAAAGAAACATTTTTCTAGACTCTGATCGTTCAGCGTTTGCGTTAGGAAAAATGAAAAAAATTGATATTAAAACTAGCAACTTCGTTAAAGTGTTTCGCTATAGTATTTGCTCTGGGAATACATAGATATATGTGTATTTTTCAGATTGCTATTATATTTTAAATCTAATACGATGTTGTCAGTCTTATAATATACATAGATTGATACGTCGAAAATATTCTAATTTATATCCATTCTATGAATTTCTCTTCCTTATTTGCGGATGCGAAAGATGGAAAGATGGAAATAATTTACGTAATAATAATACTAGATAAATATATTTTATGTATATATATATAAATAAATTGAATAAATTATTATACTTATATTGTATGAATTCATTTGTTTCTTAAAAATTTTTTTAACAAATTTTAGAGATATATAATTTTTTTTTTTTAATTTATACAAATACTGCAAGTCTACAATATAAAATAAAAATTAACAATAATTAAAATCGCCTGCATATATAATGGCTCGTAGTTTAATAGCACTGACCTAGCGTGGAACCACGATAATAAAAGCTGTTGTCTAACAAAGATGCGAATGAAACGAAATAGGAGGAGGATGCACGCGATAATCTCTAGGACTTTTTAGGAAGGGTTGCACTAATCGTTGTCGCGACACGACGGCCACTAGAGTGTACCTCCCATGCTGCTTGTACCCTCGACTCGACACTAATTAGTTCCGGTTACGACGGAAAAATGTCGTAATTACGCTGCACCAGAAAGAGAGAGAAAGAGAAAGAGAGGTAGAGAGAGAGAGAGAGAGAGAGAGAGAGAGGGAGAGAGATGGGAGGAACATTTTCGTGACGAATGACAAGAACGCGAGCTAAGAACGCTGACAAAGGAGGCTACGTAATCGTTAAAATGTTACCGTGTACTTCGTTTTGAGAAATGGCTTAAAAAGAGCATTTGATTACGCTCAACTTTTGTCTCGACTACTCTAATTAATGTTTAAATAATTACTCGTAATCCATTGGATTGTCCGGAAAATTCATATTTGTTTTCTCTCCGTATATGTACATATATATGTCAGTACATCTATTATAGGTACTACAAACGTATTAGATATTTGGATATATTGAAACAAATTGATGAATTTTTTTTTTCATAAATTTTGTTTCACTTTTTCTTTCAATTTCCTTTCAAATTTTTTATTTCCTTAATTTCCTTTTTTTTTTCTTTTTTTTTTAATTCAGCAATACTTATCAATTTTCGTATATCATCGAAGATTGAACATAATAAAGTGCATTTTCGATATTTGAAATATTTTTTTTGCATTAGAACATCAAACGTGAAAGACGAAAATGCAACAAAAACGAGAGCAAAGATTTGTATCGTTTATAGATAGGAAAATAATATTTTAACTATCAAGGACTATTTTAGGAAACGATTCGCGAAGTTTAGAGCTTTGGATATCAATTTTGAAGACGAAGAACATTTTGGTAAGATCTTCCAATACTGATGATCAAATCAAGACACCGATTGAGAATAACCAATATTACGAAGTTCGCGAAATTATAGTTATTAAATTTAATCAAGAAATAGGTGTATCCGTTTACGAGCATTTGATAAAGCTGAGTTATTAATCGTCACGAACTTTCTACGGACAAGTTAATATATATTTTCAATGCAAACAGTTTCTAGTCAGATTCACTGTTTTAATAGTTACACATGATGAAATTTGTGAAACTTATTGTCCTAGAAAATCTAATTTAATGCGAGTACATTAATTTTAATAAATCGAATTTTGATTTTCAATACGTGATATAGAAAAAAAAAAAAATATATATATATATATATATATATATATAAATAAAAAAAAAAACAAAGAAAAAAAATGCTTTAACGAAGATCTACGATTGCTTTACACGACAAAAGAAATAAAAAGTATAGAATTATAATTTTAAGTGAACACTAAAGGCGAAAGTATTCCGGGAAAGGAAAAGTGGATCTTTTAAGGAGTGTGTTGGTGGTTTCGAACGTCATTCCCTTTATCGTAGTTACTTCTCTGGAGGGTAATTTAAATTCAAAGGACGCAGCAATTAAGAAAGATCGCTTGAACGAAAGCGACAAGAGGGTTGCGTCTGGGTTGGGTCTGGGTTGCTCTCGATTCTCTTCCATTCGGCCATTCTTACGTACCTAATTTGCGTTAGTTCGCATAAATGCCTTAATTCGTAACAATGGGCGCAATGAAAGAGTGTCCCGAATGATTCGATCCGAGTATCTAATTCGATTCAACCCTTTTTTCACAATACCTATCCCCTTTGCAGTCAACATCATTATCTTCTTGCGACTTTGTCGACAGTCATAATCGTTTTCTTTCGATCTAACGATTGTTTTTCTTTCCTTTCTCTTTCTCAATGACACGAGGCGTGGTCATGAGGAAAAAAAAAGAAAAGAAAAAAAAAAAGAAAAAGAAAGTAAAAACTAAAAGAAACGTTTTAAAGATATCCAATGAAATAATAATAAGTATAATATAATAGTCTGACAAATCTAATGTACGATGTAAAATGTCGATGTAAAATGTCGATTTATTTTCTTTTTTTTTCTTTTTTTTTTTTGTCGAAAAGAAAAGTTCCGATTATATTCATTCGATTATCCTTTGAAAAAAATGTACCATCGTTAGGATAACGAAAGGAAAAAAATGAGAACATAAAAAAAAATACAGGGACGTTAAAAAAAAAAAAAAAGAAAAAAGAAAAAAGAAATATAAAAAAGAAAAGTAATAAAAGAAATAAAGCAATTTGATTCATTTACGTGCAACTTTACTTTTACATATATTTATTTAAACGGCACTCGTTGAGAAGAACAAATAGATTCTTCCGTGCTATGGAGAGGACAAACCGCATCGACTTAGTCGTCGTCGAGTTCGAATTCGCTAGTGATTCATTGATTTTGCCTAAGTTTTGCAGAAAGGAACGATTAATCAGGCCGGCCAGCTCCATCCCTTCTCGGTAACGACGAACGAAGCCGACTAGAGACAGAGAGAGATAGGTAGATAGATAGATACAGATAGAGATAGAGATAGAGAAAGAGAGAGAGAGAGAGAGAGAGAGAGAGAGAGAGAGAGAGAGAGATAGAAAGATAGATAGATAGAGATAGAGAGAATGAGAGAAAGAGAGAGAGAGAGAGAGGAGTTGGATGTTGGCTTGATGGTGGGGAGAGCAATATTTCAAGCTGAGATCACCGTGCGCTCGCCAACGGCTCTTTCTTCTTCGACGGCCATTAACTCGAATTACGGTCGCTTCGTCGGTCACCCTGAAAAGATGAACTTCGGAGGCTACTGCATTCTCCTTTACCACCACTGAACTACCCCTCCTAACTGACGACGACTACGACGACGACGACACGTAAATCGACTAGGCGATCGATGGATAACTAAGTAAGTTTGAAAAAAAAAACATTATTTGACCCGTTGAGAATATCAAAGAAACTCAAAGTTCTTGATCGCTTTTGTAAACCCTTAATTCGATCGATACTACAAAAATTTAATTAATAACATTATTATCTTTATGGATATCATCTATCAATCATTTACGATTAATTGATTAAATATATTATTATGTTTAATTAATTGATTAATAAGAATTTAATAAAATATACGACTGTAATATAAAATTAAATAAATTTGGTATTAATGAAAAAAAAAGAAAAAAAAAGATAAATAATAAATATAACTGTCGTATATTTTAATCTTAATTTTTTTTGTTAACGTCATCTTCAAATTATAATAATAATAATAATAATAATAATAATAATAATAATAATAATAATAATAATAATAATAGTAATTAATAATAATAATAATAATTATTATTATTATTATTTATGTCTTTTTTTTTTTTCTTTAAATTAACACCAACTAGCAATTATCAATCTTAATGTGCATTTCCATACATTGCATCATATCGACGAGTACAATCAGAAAAATAGAAAATTTATCGGTCCGCATTGTTGCCGAAGCAATATTCTCTAAATATCGTAACATCAATATCATTTAGGACATTAACTTTCAATTCGAAATAACAAAAAGACAATGTTACGCAGGGAAAATCGATGAGAATCGGGCGAATATTTAAGTGTACCAATGGGCGACATCACCATTTTCATAGGCGACTACGAGACTGGTCGCGCGTTCATTAAGAGTATTAATTACACGCGGTTACCAATTATACGAAGTATACGCGACCCGTTATTGGGACACTAATTACAAAGCTCCAGCGAGTATCCATCTACGAGAGATTAATCCAAGCTTCAAGCCCATATAAAACGGATTCCCTTGATGTAAGCGTTATTAATACGTTTATTTAACACAAAGAACGCTCCAAGAATTTCCTTTTCAAAGGACGAAAGAACCGAAAAGAAAGTCGATCGGTTGGAAAAGATCTATTCGGGAAAGTTAATAAAAAAAATGTATCATTCGAGAGAGAGAGAGAGAGAGAGAGAGAGAGAGAGAGAGAGAGAGAGAACATCGACGACAGTTTTTTCATATTATTATAATCCAATATGATGAAAATAATAATTGAATAAAAATAAAATGACAAAAATAATTATGACGTTAGAATAAAAATGATAATGATGATAGGAGATTAAGTTACGGTGGTGGTAGTAAAATATAATATGTATGTGTGTGTGTGTGTGTGTAAAAGTGTGTAAAAGTGTGTAAAAGTGTGTAAAAGTGTGTAAAAGAGTGTGAGTGTAACTTCGTAATAAAATTATTAGATTTTTCACATCAAGTAATATTCAATATTAACATGTAATATTTAACAATATTAACCTATCCAATTTTATTTAATTTTATTATTGACGAGTAAATTTTGTAAAGTTTACAGTATTAAGAACATTAGTTCTACCCATATATATATATATATATATATATATATATATATTTACTTACGTATTATATGTATAGAAGTAAACAGGAGCACAAGGTATATACGTATAGTATCAGGGTAAAACGAAATACGAATCGATGTGCAATACTATTTGTTTGTATATTCTATTTATTCCTTTTCTTTTCACAAAGTTCTAACCTAAGAAAGTACAAAATAGAACTGTGTACAAGTTTCGATAGTCGTTGGATAAAATAAACGGCGTTCTGGCCCTTTCTCGAACTCCTAACCCTCCAAATCTTTTCAAACCTTTGCAACGCGCTTCTTTATTCGACGCGTTACTACTCGAGTTTACTCGTTCGGTCGAAACAGGATACAAACTGGATCTACTTAACGTGACCATCGCGAAATAACTTTTCCGTTTACCATTTCGACGAGAAAGTCCTACCCCAAAGTTACGTTGTCGCTTTGATGCCAAAGTCCAATGGCGACACCGTAACTTTTCAGCTTTGGTAAATGTCTTTCTCGTGAAAATGGAAAATTCTCGCGTCAACTTTAATGATTACTATCATCTAAATATTTTCTTTTCTCTACTTTCGTTTTCTATCAATTACAATATTAGTTCAAAAAAAGAAAAAAAAGAAAAAGCAAATCAAATTGTTCGGACATTAAAGGCCTCGAATAGAAAATTTTCAAGTTGAAAATATTAATTTGTTTCTCATTGATTTGTTTTATTTTAATTATATCAAATCGTAAACGACAAATTTCGTTCGATTAATCAACGATAAAGTATTTACTTATTGTCAATCTACTTACAAAGTATTGTAGCTCAAAGTATTGTAATAGAAACAGTATTGAAATACAATAGAATAAAAGAGATTGCATAATCATAATGTTCGAATAAATTAGAGAAAAATATATTGCATAATCATAGCGTTGGAATAGAATAGAAAGAAATAAATAGATAGGAATGATCCTTATATTTTCAAAATATCAAAAATATTATATTATATCTAATATTATCAATATATTTTACGATGGATAACGAACTTACTTACGTGAATGTTACTAAATTCTCACGTAGAACTTTTGATTGCGCGTAGTATAGACCTTTGATTGTACGATACGTGAATTCGTGTCCGGAACATACTTCTAAAGGACGTAGTTAACAAAGTAAATACAATCAATATCGAAGATACGATAGTAATGATCGGTACGTGCGTTCACTGAATGTTGGAAACAACGACTGTCTCGCATCGAACATCGGAAGTCTGGTTTTGGAGAGTAGTGGGGGAAAGTTGACACAATTATTCGAGGAAGGTCGAATGAGAATTCAATGAAAAAGCTATAAACGATGACTTAAATATAACAAAACAAAACAAAAAAAAACAAGTAAATACGGGATACTACGATTTCTTACGAAGATCGTTTCGTATGTGTTATTTACGATAAATGAAAAAAAAAAAAAAAAGAGAAAAAGAACTTAAACAAACGATTTGTAAAAATGTAAATCGAGTTTGTGAGATAAAATGTAAAAGACGTAGATTTAAAAGAAGGTGTCAGGTCTCTTTGGTTAATCGATATATACTATCGATAGGTAATCCCATAGAAACCCTTGGCTTATCCACACGTTATCATCGAATCGTTATCCACTGTGTATATATATATACGTGTGTACGTATATATATGACGACAGATATATAAAATTCTTAACAAATATTTTTTACGATCGTTAAACAAAAACATAGACGACCGATTTCTAGTTTCAAAATAGTTTAAAAAAAAAAAATCTTTTTAAATATAATTCCGTGTAACATTAAATGTGCAAGAAAAGATATTAAAATAATTCAAATAAAATTTTCTACCTCGCGGTGGAGTTATAATTCTAAAATACGAAAAGGAAAAAAAAATTGAAGCGAGAGGAAACGTAGCTTTTATTAGTACGAGTGTTATTCGATTGCAAAATTGCAAGTTAAACATGTTTATAATTGATTACGAAAAATCGTCCCAAGGGGTAACATGCACGGGGAGGATAAAAAGGAAGGAAAAAAAGGATAGAAGAGTGAAGGAAAACAAAAAAAGAAACAGAAAAAAGAGAAAAGAAAGAAAAAGAAAACAGTAAAAGTCATACGTACGACGCAACACGAAGCTTTCCGTTTCTGAACGCATTGTACGCGTGTTTCAACAAAAGGTACGCGAGCGCGTTTTTCAATTCCAAGTCACGGAACCCTCCCGGGTAAAAAGGGTAGAAGGAGAAAGGGACGGAGAATTCTCGTCGGAAAAGGGTTGCCCTACAAATTTAAAAAAAAAAAAAGAAGAGGAAAAAAAAACAGAAAAGGAAAAAGGAAACAGAAAGAAAAACATAAAAAAAAAGAAATAAAAAACAGAGAAACAAAGGAATAACGGTTTTCTATAATAGGTAAGAAAAAAATAATGCGGAAAGCGAGAGAGAGAGAGAGAGAGAAAGAGAGAGACGAAAAGAGATGAAATAAAGGATGCGTGTAAATACGAGAAGAACAGTATAATACGTGATAATCAAAATGAAAAACAAAGAAATTATAGAAGAAAAAGATCGACGTTAACTCGTGCGAATATATTTAGCTTCGTTGCTTTTCGACATTCTAAGAACAAAGAATTACGTATGTTCCATACTCATGTAGATATTTAATCCTTTGTGATATTTTCCCAAGTATATTTAATCGTAACAGTTGTAACAATTGTGAAAGATAAAAAAAACAAAATTTATATACTGTTATTATTTATATACCGTTATTTTTTAAAGTTCATTAAATCCATTTTCATTATTGTTTATAATATTTATAAGTAATGAAAGAAAAGTAAGATACCTGATGTATACTTATATCCACGTATGATACATATGTTATTGATTTTATTTATTAGTATGAGTGTATAAAAAAAAAAAAAAAAAAAAAAGTAGAGAGAAATATCATTGTGAATTTGTAAAAAAAAAATATTACATTTCCAATAAACGAGGTATTATAATTGAAAAGCTTAAATGACATGTAGATCCTTAAAAGTCTTTGAGTTTCATATCCATTTATTTTATACATTTTCAATATGTCTAATAAATAAATCGATTATATGTGTATAAACGTTTATTCGAAAACGGCCGTATTGTTTCTCGATGAGTTTCAATAACGTTAAAATAAAAAACCTTTAGATGATTAAAATTTCAAGTAGAAATTTTTGGAAAAATTCTGCTGCATTTTATGAAGCCAGACGCGAATTCTTCCTAGCCGAGCATTCGCGGCTATTGTGGTTTTTTTTAACGATACCTATAGGAAAGTCCTCGTAAATTTCAAATTACAGCCGGGTTGATCGTATCGTTGTTAGTCGTACGATACAAGTGATCGCTTTGAAAACAGATAGAGTGAGTGAGTGAGTGGGAGAGAGAGAGAGAGATATCAATGAAAAGGGTGAGAGGGGATAAACCGTACTTCCAACTTTACTGCTCTATACCAAACCCATGTTTACTTCTAGCTCGTAAAGCATATCGCCATTTTTTGCAACCTTTCTCCCTCGATCCTCTTTATCTCTCCCTCCCTCCTTTTTTCTCTGTCTCTCTCTCTCTCTCTCTTTCTCTCTCTCTCTTCTTTTTGCATTAAACTGGGGTTTTACGTCATGAATGATAAATTGATACATAAACAGATAAGAAAAATTATTTATTTTCATTTGTAATAAATTAAAATGTCGACTAAACGATTAATGAATTATTAACAAAATGAATTAATCGAAAAATTGACATCTATATAAACTAAAACTATATTTATATCTGTTCGTATGTATGTAAATATACATATGTACATAATGCATAATTTGATTGAATCGAAATATATAAATGAATATAAAAGAAAAAAAAAAAAGAAATATAAAAATGAATAAAGTTATAATCGTCGTTATACCTTTGTTTTTTCGATTGAACCTATTTACGAGAGAGAGAGAGAGAGAGAGAGAAAGAGAGAGAGAAAGGTAAGTATACAAGTATGTAAGTACACAGTACAGACATTTGTAGAAATTAACTGTATAATTCTGAAGGTGTTGCTCTGTACATACATACATAAATACATATATACATATATATATATATATATATGCATGCATTGCGCCATCGCAGTGCTTGATCCTAGGAGTTCTAGTAGCATGGTTTGGATGAGGAGGAGAAGAAGGAGGAGGATGAGCTCGTTCCTGACGGACTCATGGGAAAATCTGTTTTCATTAAGGCTACCGCACTATATATTCTCCCTGTTCTTGGTAGGTTCAACTATCCTGCGAAAGCTCTTAACGTTCAACCAAAATGTCGATATAGGTATACGGGAGCAAATATTTGACTAGAACATCCGTGATGGCATTAATTGATAGAAAGATATAGTATTCTTTGAGCGAGTAGATTTCAAAAAAAGAAAAAAGAAAAAAGAAAAAAAAAAATAAATAAATCTGACTTCATTTCTATTTTTCCCCAAATGATTTTTATATTCTTTCAATTATAACATCATTTTGTTATACATATATTTTGGTAGATATATTTATGAGAATGAGGGTATGTATATTTAAGACGACACGCTTAATGATAATAAATGTATGACATAGTTTGAGTAATTACCTGTAAGAAAAAAAAATATATGTACTCTATATATTATTCGATACAATACTACATTAGTACTATATATAACATATATGATATGATACTATAATATTTGATTATGCAACTATATTATATAGATAAGCATTAAGAGAACTATTCTAATTACAATTGTTTATTTACACGTTTATATGAATATTGTTATTCTCAATCCAAAATGTATTAACAATGTACTTTTATGTGCAATCTGATTCATTCATATATGACACATTCTATCAATTATTTTAGAAAAATTTTTTTTTTAAGCAATATTATTAATTTCTATTAAATACATTATTTTACACTGCTTTATTTCATTATCTACATCTTATCTTTTTTTTTTTCTTTTTATCCTAGTTATCATGGTTTCTATTAAATATTAAGATGGAATCAATCTGTTCTTCTCGATGTTCTTGAGATATTGAAATAAATAAAGATAAGGATAACTTTAAGTAATCACTTTAGTACATATTCCTTACATATAAGTGTATGTATGTGTGTGTTGGAACTTTTCTTGAAGTATCTAAAAGTTTAAATACATATATCTTAAGGCATATATACGTATTTAAATGTCCAAAGTTACAAGACAGTTTAGGAAAATAATTTACGAAGAAAAATTTGAAAGAATATTGGCATATCTATAATATTATACATACATACATGCATATGTATATCTTTCGAGATTGGGTCTTTTAATTAAATCCATCGTTTCTCTTAAAAAGTTCATTTCAAAGTTATAATCAATAAAAATCAAGTGAGAAATACACATTCTCATAAAGTTATCTATAAAACGCCATTTTGTGTTCTCACTATCATTTCTATTGCTTATCTATCTCGTATATGTATATATATATATATATCCATATCCATGTACATATATATATATGTACCAGTAGAGGATTCTCGCAAGGATTCTGTAACGTCAGGACGCATCTTGCTTGACGGATTTACGACGATTTATCCGTCGACTGCTGTTGCGTTGTTACCTTCGGCTTTCATCATGAATAACCGTGAAGACCGAATGACTAGATTTTTTGGTAACGTCATTCAATGAAATATTCTTTGGAATTCTTTGAAAGTTGCTTTCATTCCCTCTCCTCTCTCTTCCTCTCTCTCTCTCTCTTTTTCTTTTTATTTCAGTATTTATGTTTTCTATCCCAATAATCTTTTCATATTTTTATCTTTCACATGTACAACAATTCTTTATCAAATCCTCATATTCAAACAATTTAAATAAATACTAAAATGGATTGTTCATCGAAAGGAATTATATTTTTATCTTTACTTAAATTTTTCTTACTCTTTAACATTTTTATTATTCGATATTATTTATTTTGCATATATTTTATTTCTTTTATATTTTCCCTTAGCGATCGTTCAATACGAACATTTATTCCATTTAATTTCTTTCATACTTACTTAGATAAATGTGAATTGCTAAGAAGAATGTCTATAAATCCCTGAAAGGAATGCGAGTGTAATTGCGATTGAAACGGGCGATCGTTGCCTCGATCTTCCTCGATATAACTTTATAACACACGTATTTTCTTCATTGGCTGGAATGATCACGTCTATTAATTCGATTTGCGTAACAAGAAGAAAGAACGAAAAATTCCGTCGATATTGACTTGGATAGAATGTTAATGTATTGCTGTAGATGTTTAAGTATTTTTTTTTTTCGTTTTTTTTTTCTTTTCTTTTTTTTTCATCCACGATTGATCGTGAAATATAAATGTTCCAATCATAAATATGGAAAATTTTACGACTATGTCATTGAGATCTTATTGTGTAGATTTTTTTTTGCAATGCAAGTAAGTTAGTACTTACTTTGTTCTCTTATGAGTCTCGTTTCCTCTCTCTCTCTCTCTCTCTCTCTCTCTCTCTCTTTCTTTTGTTATCGGATTAATAAATCTATTCCTATCTGTCAATAGGGAAACCACATGTGATATAAAAATTATTTTAAATAAGAATGGGGATAGTAGAGTGGATGATTCCGTTTCAACCGATTCATTTGATGATAATGAATGAATGAATCGTAGTTTGGATAATACCCCTCCCTCCCCAAAAAAAAGAAAATATATTTACTGTATATGTGATTCGATACAATACTATACTATCACTGTATACAACATATAACACGATACTATACTATATAACTATGCGACTATACGATGCAGGTATGTATTAACTATTAAGTGAACCATTCTGATTTGTAAAAATTGTTCATTTACACATTTATATCAATATTGATATTCTCAATCCAAATATTTGTATATACACAAATATTTATAGTACATAAATATTTATACTTATATAAATATTTATAAATTTCTGAATTCTGCGGTATAATAACATTTAAAAATATTTTATGCGTTTTGCCTTTCTTTTTTTCGTTTTTACAGATTTCTTTTCTTTCTTTCTTTCCACTCTCCTTCATTTCTCTCTTTCTGTTTATTATTTCGTTTTTTTTCATTTATTTATTTTTTTTTTTCTTGGAATATATCATTTGATAATCGATAAGAGAAGTAGAGCTCGAGAAATAATTTCGAAAGATTATGCATATTTTCCAGCAATCTGTAATAACTTCGAAACACTGAATCTCTTTCGAACTTATGTAATTGAATAGTATACTCTTTTTCTTTTTCTTGTTCATTTTCTTTTCCTTTTTCATTTTCTTTTTCTTTTTTTTCTTCTCCCACTCTTCTTCTTATTCTTCTTCTTCTTCTTCTTTCTCTTATTTTTCTTCTTCTATCTCTTTTATCTTTTTCTCTTCTTCCTTTCGGTTCCCACTT
This sequence comes from Vespa mandarinia, assembly GCF_050613455.1. Classification (NCBI taxonomy): domain Eukaryota; kingdom Metazoa; phylum Arthropoda; class Insecta; order Hymenoptera; family Vespidae; genus Vespa; species Vespa mandarinia. Next base: position 2,983,898 of record NC_140819.1, read on the forward strand.
CAAGCCACTTCGAGAGTCGACTTCTCGAGAACCATAAAAAATTTCCCATTTAATTTCCCGAAGACGTGTATAAAGAACACGTTTTCCCATTGGGCTATAAGATTTAATGAGAAAATACAAACACTAACTATTTCATTGTTTCTACTACTTTCTTCGTTACGTACAGCAAACATTTACAATCTTAGTTTGTCCATCTACACTATTAGACATTTTTCATTTATAAGCATTTATTTCGTTTATTTGAAAATGGGAAATATACGAAGAAAGAAAAATAAAAACAAAGGAAAAAGAAAAATCAAGCTCCCTTTCATCGATACCAGTGTATCTACAAAAAAAAAAAGAAAAAGAAAAGAAAAGAAAAAGAAAAGAAAAGAAAAGAAAAGGAAAAAAAGAAAAGGGACAGTAAAACAAAAAGAAAAAAGAAAAGAAGAAAAAGAAAAGAAAAGCTCTTATTGTCGTACAAATACACAAGGATCGTTCGAAAAGATTTGCGATACTATCCTCTACCTCTGTTTCTTTTTTCTTTGGCGTCTCCGTTGCATCCCTCTAATTAAAAATTCAGCAAATTAAAAGTCGTCCCTTCTTCTACGAACGAGTCCTTAATTCGTTAAGAGCAAGAAGGATGGTACAACGTTGAAAGGGATTCAAGAAAATAATTAATGAAAGAGGGACCGTTCATTATCATTCTATGTATAATATATATTTCTAATATCTTACAACGCTGATAAAAAAAAAAGATATAACAGCTATAATAATAATAATAATAATAATAATAATAATAATAATAATAATAATAATAATAATAATAATAATAATAATAATAATAATATACAATAATATTTATAAATAATAATTACTTCAATATTGATATTCATAATATTAATATTTTAATGATCCATTCTGTTATATTAAAATAGTTTCAGTAAAGTTAGAGGGATTTGTTCTATTTAAATAATATATTAATAAGAACTTTCAGTTTAACGTAATCGTCGTACATTATAATCCGATTTTCCTTTTCTCTTTATCTATTCTTTTCTTTGTTTCTTTTTTAATCTTTTTCTTTTCCTCTCGTCGAACTCTTAACACAAAATTTTACGGGATAT
>NC_140819.1:2987500-3072500 GCF_050613455.1 Vespa mandarinia
CTTTTTTTATCGTAATGTTTCAAATATTTCCAAAGTTTATCGAATCGTTTGTTTTTCCTTTTTGTTTTTTGTTTTTTGTTTTGTTTTGTTCGTTTTTTTTTCTTTTTTTTCTTTTTTTTAATTAATTCCTTCGAATATTTACTATCAAATAGATATACGATTATGAGCGAAACATCGATACAGTTCTTTTTTAATTATTTGTTTAATAAAAGAAATTCTTTTTCTCTCAGTCGTTATCTGAAATAACGCGAAAAAAAGTTTATTAAATATATCTTAGTTATCGTTAATGAAACATCAAATACTTTTCCTTTTACAAGGGACTATTTCACGTTTCGTTACTTACGCGTAAATCGATAAAAGCTTTTCCCTTTATTCTGTCTATCTTGTTCTGTTTTAAGATTCTAAGATAAAGAGTGCTAAAAGTCTTATTTTTAAGAAAAAAGTTCGAAGAACGAAAGTTGGAGAGTATCGATGCCACAAGAATGGGATGTACGGACGAAGAAAAGGAAAAAAGGAAAATAAGAGAAAAGAACAAAGGTTATTCACTTTTATTATTTAAGTTCGTTTTAATATAACATAAGTGTTGAGATCTTACAAAAAAGAATTAAAAAAAAAACAAAAAGAAAAGGAGAAGAGGAAAAACTTAGATTGAAAAAAAAAGAAAAATTCTTAGCCATTGGAGATATCAAAAATTCATCATAAAATGCATTAAATTAATAATATCATTAAATATTGTTATTCCATTAAAATAAAGTTATTGTAACGTTTCACTTCAGGATCTATCGTCTTTGTTTTAAAGAATCACTCTTTACCACCAAAAGCAAACAAGCACTTATTTCTGGGTCCCTTTCTTCTTAAACCCTCCAACTCGGCAAGTAAAAGTTCCCTATCTTTTCCCTAAGTTTTCCCTCGTAGAGAAATATTTCTTTGCTCAGCGTTTAAAATCCGACCGCTTTCTCATTAAGACTAAAATACGAACTAGCAAGAAAGAAGAATATAGAAGCCCTATTATTACAGAATCTCTATTCGTCTATTCTATCGGAGTATTTCTCAACCAATTATTTTCTCCGTGGACTAACTTAAGTTTTTCTTTTGATAAAACAAAATTCGCCGAAGAAGAAAAAGAAAAATATTATTCTTATTTAAACTGTGAACAATTCAGTTTAGAAAATGACCTCGGTACTTTGACAAAAAAAAAAAAAAAAAAAAAAAAAAAGAAAAAAAGAAACGAACTAAAATATCTATAAATTCTTTTATAAGTTTTCCTATCTAACAATAGATGAGTTTATTTTTCTATGCAATTAAGTTCGGCTGAGATGAGGAAAAGGCGAGAAGGTAACCTCGTGAAACTTTTGAAAAGTTTCTACTATCCTGGAAGAAGCTCGATTAGTTCGAAAGGACCGAAGAGTTTCGTGTCAACTAGGGAAATCTTTATTAATATTTGCAATTACGCTGACAAGCAATAACGATGGTGATAAGGAAAAGACATACGGATTTAATTAACGAAGACTTTTAATTACGAAAATTGAAATATATATATATATATATATATATATATATATATATATATATATGATGAGAGAGAGAGAGAGAGAGAGATTAGAAAAAATAATAAGAGAATTCAAACATGTAGTACGAACAAGCAGCATATCGAAGCTTGTCTTAGCTTACCAAATATAAATCCAACAACATTTATATGTATATCTATTGTACATCCATGTGTATTTCGCAGATAGTAAGGTAGATGTGTGTATGATAGGTATACATATATGTATGCATGTATGTACGTAACAGCAGCGTAAGCCAGCCGGCGGCAATGCGGCGCCTAATTAATGAACGATCGCGATTAGCCGTAGCGGTGAATTGACGTTCGATTTGGTCGAGAAAAACCGCGACAGACGGTGCAACGTCGGTTATTGATGAGTCCGTACGTACGTAATATATACGGATGTACGCTTGTATGTTGGTGTACACGAAGGAAGAGGGGAAACAAGAGAGCTGGAAGCAAGAAACAAAATTTGTTTTGATATTCAAATTAGTTTAATGATAAATAACAATGAGACAGATAAATAAAGAGAGAGAGAAAGAGAGAGAGAGAGAGAGAGAGAGAGAGAGAGAAAGTATAGAAACAGATAATTAATAAATAAACAGATAATAGAAAAATGAATTATTATGGAGTAATAAATAAATAAAGTAATAAATTCGGAGTATTATATAAGTAAGAAAAATAATTTTTTTTCTTCTTTTTTAGTCCTTATACACTTCTGCATACTTAGACATCTGTGTACTTTAAATTATTTTTTTATCGTGTTAATCACTTAATTTCTTATTACGTGCTCGTTTTATTAACAAATGATTTATTTTTCTTTTTTGCTTTTCTATTTTTCATTTTTAAAATTAAAAATCTCTTTTGTCAATATGCTTTAAAATCTATTTTATTAAAACGATAGCATTAATAATTTGTATTTATAAACTCTAACAATTTCATTGATATTAAATAATTATTATATTTCATAAAATTGATTTTACTTTAATACGTAAGAATTGTTAAAGGATATTTGTAATTTTTGTATGAACCGATAGCCAACGTCTATTTCGTTATTTCATTGTATAAGTAATATTAATTCGTTTTTCCTGAAGATTCGATTATTGATAGTACATGAAAAGCTATGTTATATAGTCTAGTGTAATATAACCTTAAAGAATTGCTTTGAATTTGCTTTACAATTAATTTCACAAAATCGATAGCCATATAAGCTAGAGAAGTAGAAATTTAACACACACACACACACACACACACATACACACATATATATATATATATATATATATATATATATATATAGAAAGAGAATCTCGAAAAGTGTGGAAGGGTAGAGTTATAATTGATAATTCATTTGCGTCCGATCGAATCGATTTGGTCATAGCGGTAACAATAAAAATGCAATCGGCCGCACACTGGCGATGCCTCGGCTCGTTTTGGCGAGGAGAAACGAGGCCTCACGAAAATGATCGTAACATTCCACTTCGTTTATTTTTTCTCTTTCTCTTTTTCTATCTCTCAATCTCTATATCTCTATGTCTATCACTGCTTCTCTCTCTCTCTCTCTCTCTCTCTCTCTCTTTATATTTCTCTCTTTGTATCTCTCTCTCTCTCTCTCTCTCTCTCTCTCTCTCTTTATATTTCTCTCTCTTTGTATCTTTCTCTCTCTCTCTCTTTCTATTTCTCTCTTTTTGTATCTCTCTCTCTCTCTCTCTCTTTCTCTCTGGCTCTCTATCTACAAAGTTCGTTTCCCCTCCTCACCATACTACTCCCACTCATCCTTTTACTCGCTCGCTCTCACCTGCTTTCGCGTGCCCTCGTTTACGGATTATTTTAACAAATATCCTCTCATTACCGGCGCCGGAGTGTCGCGAGCAGCAGCAGCACCACCAGCAGCCATCGCGTTTGCATTAATTGCTTGTCAGGTGGCACAGACGCGAACCACTAGGTGGGATATAGAGTGAGAGGGTATGTGAAAGAGTGTGTGTGTAAGAGAGAGAGAAAGAGAGAGAGAGAGAGAGAGAGTTAGCACCATTCTAAACGTTCTCTTACGTACCACTACGTTCGATCTATCGCTTGTTCAACAACACAAATGGTCCACTCAATCCTTTTATTCGCGCCAAGTAATAGCTTCTATTTTCCTTTTTTCTCTTCTTTTTTCTTTTTCTTCTTTTCCTTTTTTTCTTTTTTTTTTTCTCTTTTTTTTATTGTTGTCCCCTCTCTTCCCATTTTCCATTCCTTTTTTTTCTCTCTCGCAAGTACAAATAAGTCGGTCTCTATCTTTATCTTGATGTCGCTTTACATATGTTTCGTTAATGTTGTTTTTCTAAATAAAATACGGTAATATGGTTAATGAAAAATTTCTAAAGTTTCTTTTATTCAAACCTGCTATATATATATATATATATATATATATATATATATTACACGGTTGAATATTTATGTATATATATGTATATATATATTTATGTATATATATATATATATATATATATATATATATATATATATGTATATAGATCTCTATGGAGATACTCTCACGTTGTTTTTATCGGAAAAGAAAAATGATAATGAAAATGGAAAATATAATGTGAACTGCGGGCAACCGTGATGAGTAACATTTTCATTGTTAAAAGCTCTTTTGAGGTACGTACCTTTAAAGTTACATTTATCTTTACTCTATTACGTTGGTAATATACGATACTGCGCTCTCTATTCAATAAACTTTCATATCGAGTATATTTCGATAAATTACTCTACCTCGCTTTAACCGCGGTATTACAAGAATGGAAATAATTGAGTGTTCATGAGAGCGTGATGATTTTACGTTCAAACCAATACGATCAAGTCGATAGCTCCTTAATGGGAATTCATATAGATTTTCATTAGAATAATCGATTATTTATTGAAAATCATTGTGTCATTTTAAAAAATTTCCTTGATATTATATTTATATATAATAGAATATCATATCTTTATGATATTTACAAGATTCTATAAATTTTTATACACATACTCACACACACACAAGTACACACACATACATATATACAGTTTTTATTTGAAGTGACGTATTAATATGTTATATGTCATACCTCCGGTTATGAGTCTTCACTCATAAAATAGTTGAACGTGTTATAAAGAGTACAATATAACTATATTATGTGTGTGTGTATGTGCGCTCGTATGTGATCTAATATGTGATATATACAATATTTAGTATATCACATAAAAATCAAATGAAACAATTCTTTTCTACTTTTGATTGAACTTTTTTTTCTTTTTCTTTTTTCTATTAATAATGATATCTTTGCTTCAAGTTCACGCTCTTATGGTTTATCTAGAAAGTAAAGAGTTTAAATGAATTCACGTTGGAACGAAATAAAGGAATTACGTTAAAGTATGATTTTACTTGGCGTGAACGCATTAGTAGGAGTTCCACGCGAAACTTTTCTCTGCGAATTATCACGATAATGTTCTAACCGCGCCCGTATCTACATGGATTCGTCAAGTTTTTCAAACCACAAGAAGGTAAGCGGCTGGTTGGTTGGTTAGCTAGCCAGCTAGTTTGGTACACGTCTCTGGAGAGCTTTAAAAATTACGTGACCTAAAGACTTTGCAAGTCACTTCTTCTAATTTAACTTCGTACCTTTACCATTTTTAACAAGAAAATGGTGTCACTGGTGTTAATTAAAAATTTATTTTTTTTTACCACGTCTAAATAATATATATATATATATATATATATATATATATATATTTGTGTATGCGTGTGTGTAAATATATCATATAACAACATCGATATAAATACTTCTATATTAATATATCGTTTATTATGTATTTTAATCGTTTTAAATGAAACACCCTGTATGTGGATAAAGATACAGAAAAGCTAAATATATATATATATATATACATACATATGTAGAGGCTATGTAAGTCCAAAGTTCCATCTCTCGACTAGCCTAAAGCTAAGTGATCTAATGATCAAAGTTAGGCTTTCTCAGTGCCGTACACGTTGAAAACCCGATGACAGAGGATTTGTTCAAAATCAATAATCTATAAGCTCTTGGTAGAGTAGATGCAAAAAAAAAATCTTAATGGTTTTGATATACATACGTACATACATATGTATCTCAAAATACGAAAATAAATTGAATTATTTTTCATAGGATATTTTGATAAAAGAAACAAAAAGAGAATCAAAGAGAAAAAGAAACAAGAAAATAATATCGATATTGTTATTCGAGAAAGAGAGAGAGAGAGAGAGAGAGAGAGAGAGAGAGAGAGAGAGAGAGAGAGAGAGAAATGAATTTCCCTTTTTCTAGTTTTTTTTTCCTTTTCTTTTTAATTAAATTCATCTATATAGTTAAATTTGTTGAAACATTTTTAACAAATTAAGTTTGTTAATATCGTCTCCACGTTTCTTATCATACAAAATAGTATATAAAATTCGTTTAATTCAAAGAAAAAACATTATGATTGGTTACTTTTCGAGCACCCTGTAGGTATCTTTCTTGCGTATGATGCCTTCACCTACATCAAGCAAAAGCCACTCTATGTTAGGCTTTAGATGGACACACGAGGGGACAAATTTACTTTAGTCTCCTCTCCATCGTATATATATATATATATATATATATATATATATATATATATATCTTCCTGGGAACCGTATGGCCGTAACACGAAAGCTCACCGAACCGCAAGTTTTGATGCATTTATAATTCACTCGCGGTACGATCATCCGATTAAGCCTAATGAAATTTTCCTTGAACTTCGCGAATCCAGTGTCCTCGGACGTTCTCGTTCAGGAATTTTAAAGAAAAGAGGTAGAGAGAGAGAGAGAGAGGGAGAGAGAAAGAAAATAGAGAGTAGAGGAAGAGAGGGAGAGAGAGAGGGAGAGAGAGAGAGAGAAGTAGCTTGACGTAGGAGAGAAAAGCCAAGTATCGATCGTTTGGTATAGACACTTTGAAGGCTTGAATTTTGCTTTTTTGTTTTTCATAACGTACACGGTTAATTAACATGCTTGCGTCATGAAACAGGATAGTGATATGTTGTTTACTGTTATTATTAAATATTATAATGTTGTTATTTATACATAATTAATATAATGTAATATTTATTGTAGGAGATTTATATATATATATATATATATGTATATATATATATATATATATATATATATATATATTTGCAATAATTTATTAATTATACAATTTATTATATTATTTCGTTTATCTACAATTTTTTAACAAGTTATATATCCTTATGAAATAAACATGATTTTTATTTTCAAATACTGAATCTTTATATATCTATATACGTATTTCCAATACTATCAATCGATAAGAAGTAGGTAAAGTACATATTTACTAGCTTGTTATCGCTATTTGCTTTCTCGTTAAACATAACATTTCTAGAATAGTTATTGAATTAGTTCCATCGGTGGCCCGGGGGTTTCTACTATAATTTCCGCTTGGGAAACGGAGAAAGGATAGAAATGGGCTAGAAAATACGAAGAAAGGAACAGGAGGCGACGAGTCTAAAGGAGTGCATTACGTAAAGCCATTCTGCTTTTTCCTAATAGAAGTACAGTCCTTGGACCACGGTCCGATTTACCAGGAACCGCGAACTCCAGAGAAACGATCTTGGTTAAAACGTAGCTTCGTTTTTTTACCGTCTAATGATTTTTTACTCTTACTTCGTATGGTTTCTTTCTTTCTTTTTTCTTTGTATATTCCTTTTTTCTTTCTTTTTTATTTATTTAAAAGGTCACGTATATTCTAAGTGCATACGTTTACAACATTACGTCCATATCGTATTGTATTATATTATCAAGTATTACGAATAATAATTATTCCATATATAAATTCAATGACAAAGATCGAGATATTAATTGAATTATTGGCAACCAAATTTGATTATCTATCGTATGAATTTATCAAATTTGTCTTGATTTTTAAAAAAACTTTTCAAATAATTTAAATTTCTTTGGGTAATTATACAATACATCGACGTGATATGGATTACCACAACTAATTAGGTATTGCGTATGATTTCAAGAAAATAGTTCGTAAAAAAAGAATTGATTGAACAATACTTGTCTGGCATCATTTTTGTAATAATGTTGTCCTCATCGTCGTCGTCGTCGTCGTCGTCGTCATCGTCGTCGTCGTCGTCGTGAATACAATGTCGAGAATAAGACGAAAGATTTTTTGGAGCTGGCGTTCTAGTTTTATCTCGAAAGAAGAAAAAAGTAGAGCCACCGAGTAGGTTCGTCTGACCCACATAAGTCTGTACCACTGCGGTCGTGAGAGCAGCCGTCATTGAGCGAGTCGGAGAGAGCAAAAGAAGTAGGAAAGAAATAGGAAGAACGGGGCAAAGAGAGAGAGAGAGAGAGAGAGAGAGAAAGAGAGGGAGGAGGGGAAGTGGAGAGAGAGAGAGTGGAAAAGAGGGAAGAACTTGCCCTCTCGCGTTCGTGATAATTATATTCTCGCGAGTAATGCTCGTCCAGGACTTTTCAACCCCCACCCTCGGCCCCATCCGACTCCTCAACGTTGTTGACTTCGTTTCTTTGCGTTTTACGCGCATTCGAGTAAATTTTTCATTTCATCCCTATTTTTGATTCAGTACATTTTAGTTCAGTATATCTGTATTTATGTGTGAGTTTGCATTATGTGTGAGTATGCGTATGTGTGTCTGTGGTATTTAGTAAAACAAACGACGGACTTTTTAACAAGCCTTCGTATACCGAAAGAGGAAGAGAGAGAAAAATAGAGAAGGAGAGAGAGAGAGAGAGAGAGAGACAGAGAAAGAGTGAGAGAAAGAGAAGAGAGAGAGAGAGAGAGAGAGAGAGAGAGAGAGAGAGACAGAGAAAGAGTGAGAGAAAGAGAAGAGAGAGAGAGAGAGAGAGAGAAAGGGTTACTAACGCGGGAAAAAAATTAGCCACTATCTTCCCGCGTCTACTCGTGTACTTTGATGCGATTAAAAACGCGTCACTCTTCGTAGAAATGGTATATATAAATATATATGTGTGTGTGTGTGTTTATGTGTGTTTGTTTGTGTGTTTATCTATGTGTTTTTGAGAGAGGATTTTCTGAGATAGAATATAGCGTTCTCTCTCTCTCTCTCTTTCTCTCTTTCTTTCTCTTTGTTTTTATTCTCGAAACGAGCTTTGTGTTTCTCTCTTTTTGTCGACTCTCCATCCTTCCTTTTTTCTTCCTTTCTTTCGTTCGTTCTTTCTTTCTCTCTCTTTCTCTTTCTCTCTCTCTCTCTCACTTTTTCTCTTTTCTTTCGCCGCTCTTAATAGCTCGGAGCATCGCTTCGTGGTTTTAATCAACGCACGACAAAATTTTCTCCGCGGATTTTCTACCCAAAATAACGTTTCCACGAAATATAACTCCCTCTCTTTTTTTATCTCCTCTCTCTCTCTCTCTCTCTCTCTCTCTCTCTCTCTGTCCCCCCTCTCTTTCTCTCTCAATTATTTATCGCTGTTGACCTCTTGCCTTATTATTTGAGAGTTAATCAGAATTTAATAAATATATTCAATAATTATACATAATATATTTAACATAAATGTTTGTATAAATTAAACATTATATTCAAAACTTTTCTTTCTCTCTCTCTCTCTCTCTCTCTCGTGAGTTCACAAAAGGAATTGCTTTATTGATAGACACGTTACCGAGCAACAATAAATATGTACATATATCTGCATAGTTTTAATCATTATTATGTTAATATTAATAAATCAATCGTATGATCAATGACAGGCTGACAAAATACAGAAATTCGCCAAAAATCTATTGGCTTTCATTGGTCGAAAGAAGAGAAAAGAAAAAAAAAAAAGAACGAAATTGTATTTTGGAAAATTAACATTTCAAAATGTTCCTTTATACGTCGAACGATCGATCGATCAAATTCAAAATGATAAAATCGCATCATCGTAATCATATAAAGCGCAGATACGTTTAAATCGTTTGAAATTCTATGAGCCTCACCTTTCTGCCTTCACCCATAAAATATTTGTCATTATGCATGTCAATAGATATGAAAAGATAGCGATAATAATTTGATTTCTATCATAAAATTAAATCAAAAATTTATACCGTATAAAAAATTGTATTACATGTTATTGTATTCGTAAAAGATTTGAAAAAAATTTTCAAATCGTTTCACGAAGACGAATGGTCATTGATATAAATGAATTATTTTCTATAAGATAAATCTGCAGTGGTTTAAAGAATAACGGGATAAGAGAATAAGAAGGAGGATTCGAGGGATAGGCATTGGCGCGTAATACAAAATAGTGGAGGAAGAAGAAAAAAGAAACAAAAAGGGAAAAAGAAAAAAGAGGAATAACGTCAGTTATACTTAGCGATGAAATTTTTTGTCAGTATTTCGTTCCACCCTTTTCGTCTTTCTTACATTCTCCTAGCATCATTTTTTTTTTTATGTTGGAAAGGAGCTTGCGACGATAGTACTATACAAGCTAAAAAGATAAAGAAGAGAGTGATGCTGGGACAAGGGAAATAGGTGCGGGAAGGAGACAGGATGAGGAAGGGGAAGAGAAGAAGGGAGTGGAAATCCAGAAGGTAGAATTTAAAATGGTTTCTCTCGGCGAGCGTGTAAAACAGGGTGGCCAGCGACGTCGAGGACGAGGGAAAGAACGACGCCAAGGACGACGGCGTCGCGACGCCACAGAACGCCAAGAATTATTTCTTACGCGTCCCTTGGATCGCTTCCTACGGAATAAACGATCTTGCAAACCTTTATTTCTCTCTCTTTCTCTCTCTCTCTCTCTATCTTTTTCTCTTTTTTATTTATTTTTCCTTTACTCTTATACCCGCTTTCTTCTTCTTACTTTCGAGTACCCGCTCTTTTCTTCTCAATGGGAATTGAGATTTATTTATTTTTTTTCCCTACCTTTCCACTAGGTCACTTCATTCTTTAGATTTTAAGGCAGTTTCAACGCGTTGAGCGTCATTGATTTTTACTCACTTAAATTAAATTGTTAGATTTATTATGTACTAATTTACTTACATGTCTACGAATAATGTTTATTGCTATGAAACTCGTCGACTTTGAATTATATTATTTCATATTTTCAAAGTTTTTACCGAATAGAATATAATATATCATTAAAAAATCGTTCGATATTTAATTTAACATATTTATATAGGATATTAAAATATACATATAGGTAAATAGTATATAGGTAAATGAAATTGTTTAGATACGTATAAAATATTTCTTAATTATTCATACTTTTTTTCTTTTGTAACAAATTATTATTAATAATAGTATTTTAATGAATGTCTTTAGAAAATCCTTTTCAAAACCTACCATTGAGATTCGATCGATCGACCACCATATCCCCGAATCATTTGCATTTTAATTCGACAAAAAGCGAGGATTCTTTTATCTATGATCATTGATTTTTTTCTCTTTTCCATGACTAGCCCGTTATTATGGAATGTACGTTCGGAGACTGAACGTCCATATTGAGGATCTACGTTCTGCATACTTACATACTTACACGCGATATATCGTGAAATTTTTCTGTCGAATAATATGAATTTGAATATGCATGAGAGAATATTTCAAGAATTTCTCCCAGATTATTTGATGATGATTTAGCTATGTCTATTCTATTATTTATTATCATATTTTGATTATATTCATTTAAATCAAATGTTCATGCGTACGAAATTTTCTTTTCTATAATATAGAAGTTTCAGAGAAGATTTAAAAAAGAAATTATAAAATTTTTGGATAATATTTTTTTCTGATATATATATATATATATATATATATATATATATATATATCATAGATAAAATTGTATATAAAATTACGATTGCGAATTAAATATCGTTTGCTTCATTTTCGATGAATAAGGAAATAAAGATAAAGCATAAATTTGATGATCAAAGGATTGAACAGGGAAGAAAATCTTTTATCAATGTTTTTCAATAAGAAAAACGGTTCTTCATTTTCCTTTCAAGGTTTTTCCATCGAGCTCTGATCTTTCTTAATTCGACGTTGATCGAACGGCTTAAATCCGGTGGTACCACTCGAGAGTATCAAGTTTCGAAATTAAAAGTTAAGAAATAAGTGCCTTGGTCAACGAAAGTGGCGGATATTCTTGGGCGATATAGATCGTCGTGCTTCTAAATTAATTAAATCGAGACTCCTTTGTCGGCCCTATTCTGTCGCTCAATGCTAACCTTCTTTTTATTTTTTTTCTCTTCTTCTTCTTCTACTATACTTCTTTTTTTTCTTCATCGCTACTATGGCCATTCTTGAAAGATTTTCAACGAAGGGATTTGTCTTTTAATAGATTTGCCTTCCCATTATGATTTTTTCAAAGAAGCTGATCTCTGATAGAATTCTTTACAGACTATCGTGGTATTTTTATTGAAAAGACATTGAATGTCTTTAAAAGATCAATCGTAGTAATTAATTACATTAATTTCAATGGCTGATAAAATTCGATCAATGAAAAAAATATCTTTGTATTATTTTCCTGATGAATAATATAAAAATTCGAATCATCATAAATCGATAGTATTAATTTATTCCTTTTATTTATATATTTATTTATTTATTTTTCTTTCGATCGTTCTCTTTCCCTTTTCTCATAGTCATCTTTTAAAAATCAAAGATTACGGGGTCAAAGCTTAAATAAGAGAACGAAGTAGAAATGTATTCTGTTAATTCCGTAGAAAACATTTAAACATTTCATTAAGCTCGACCTTTCGCTAAATCCTATTCAAATCTCTCATGCAAACACATTTCGTCGTACTGCTTGTGACCGCAAGTGTTGTTAAATCTTGCCACTATTGTCACCTACGTGCTGTGTATCTTGAATAAGAAGAATAAAGAAAGAAAGAGAGGAGGAGTGAGAGAAAGGAAGAGATAGAGAGAGAGAGAGAGAGAGAGAGAGAGAGAGGGAGAGGGAGGGAGGGAGATAGGATTCAATAAAGATTGTTCTTACAATACGTTTGCATTTCAAATAAGTATAATGTCATTTAGAATAGATTATAAAGTGTACTCCTCTTTCGACTTTGTCGTTTATTTTCAATTAACGTCTTATTTCATAAGATTATGAAAGATTCTTTTCAATTTTTTTCGTCTCCTTTCGTTCGTCGAAATAAACTATTTAAAATGTCGGCTACTTTCCCCCCCTCTCTCTCTCTCTTTCTTTCTCTCTCTCATTCTTTATTTTCTTTTGATATCGCAACGTCGTAATTTATCTTTCCAATTGAAAATTGTACGAAGAAATTGATTTGTTTAAGCAAAGAAAAAAAAGGAAGAAATGAAAAGAAAAGAGAGAGAGAGAGAGAGAAAAAAGAAAAAGGAAAAGATTTCATTCAAAAATAACACTTACCGTCAAATCACACTAATGGAAGTAGATTATCGCTGAAAATAACGTCGATTCGTAATCGCTATTCGACTATTTCCTGAGAAATTCTCGACTCGACGATTAAAAGGAATTAACGTTGGGATCGAAGACACTCGCGAAAAGATAAAAGGGAAAGGGTCGCTCGAGTGAATGTAACGGCAAGCATGCCGTTTTCCTTGCAATCCTTACTTGGGGCTCGTAGTCACGTCTCTTCGAGGATCTCGAACATAAAGTATAGGTTCGAGTCACGGTAGAGTAAACGGACATGAAAGAAAGAAAGAGAAAGAAAGAAAGAGAGAGAGAGAGAGAGAGAGAGAGAGAGAGAGACAGACAAACAAACAGAAAGATAGAGAGAGAGAGAGAGAGAGGGAAATAGGAAGGAAGGGAATTAAGGAAACCCTAGGGCTTGACGCCTTGTTTTCTCGTTTCGTCGGCGATCTCATAGAAAATTAATCGAGCTACTTCAACCCTTTCCATTCGTTCAACCCCATTAATTAATTCTTCTCAAAACCATCAAAAGTCCCTTTTCATGATAGAAATCCACGGTCGACTTTCGTGAAAATTCAAAGGAGATTTTCGATGGAAATCTCTTTGGGTTTAGTATTTGTTTGTGTTTTCTTAAACGAAAAGCTAATAAATATTATATAGTACCATAGATTATCATTAAAATCATATTGTTATGTAATATTTCGTAATAATAAGAGTGATATTATAAATACTTATTAACGATCAAGAACGATTATTATCCTTTATATTAATGCTTGTAAAATCATTCATCGGGAGAATTTAATAGTTTCGCTTGACATAAATAATTATCGAACATTATCAAATGTGTGAAACTGTTTTCGTTTTTCTTACTGTGTATTTACGAGGAGAGGAAAAGAAACAATCAAAAAAGTAAAGAAAAAAGAAGAGAGAAAGAGAGGAGAAAAAGGAAAGATGAATGATAAAAAAGAAGAAAGAGAGAGAGAGAGAGAGAGAGAGGAGGAAAGAAAGAAAGAAGGAAGAAAAAAAAATGTAAAAAAAGAAATAAAAAGGACTAGAATGAGTTAGAGGAAGGAAGAAAGTAGATTTGGAAGGCCTCGAGCGAGCGAGGGAGGGAAGGAGGGAGCGACCGAGCGAGCCGTAAAGAATTCTTTTTTCATTTCTCACTCCTCGTCCCATGCCGTTCTTTCCCCGCTCCCCCGAACCTCTCCTTCCTTCAACCCAGAACCCAGTTCACCCTTCCGGGACAGGCTCGCGCCATTCTCATCTGAGCATTTGCCCGTTCGTCCACTCCCCGTGGACTCGCACTGGTAGACTTTTTTAATGAGGCTTCCCCGGTGGTCCAAGCGAATGAGCGAGCTACCGGATAGGAAGAAACGCTAGTCAGGACGACGACGACGACGACGAGGACAACGACGAGGACGACGACGATGACGACGACGATGACGACATACTCGTAAGAGTCGCGAAATCCTTTTTACCACGACCCTCGACTTCCTCTCCGTTACCTTACTGTAATTCAAAAAGTTTCGTCCGGCTAAAAATCCGACTCGACGTTTTCCTCTTACTATTCTTCCATTATTTTTTTCTCTTTCTTTCATTCCTTCTCTCTTTCTCTCTCTCTCTCTCTTTCCATTCTCTTCTTTCTATTATCTCTTTTTCTATCTCCTTTGTCTCTCTCTTCTTCTCATACTTCTTTTTCTTTTTCTTTTTTTCTCTTACCTTTCTCTTTATCTTTATCTTACTTTCTCTCACTTCCGGCAAATCTCTTTTCTCCTTTTTTCCCCTACCTACTCTACGCTTTTAGCCCAAGGTTATTCCAACAGTCGCATCTTGATTTCCACTGTTCAGCTGACACCAAAGTTTCACCCCTTTCAACCACCTTTATCCCATACTCTTGTCTCCATACTCTCTCTCTCTCTCTCTCTCTCTCTCTCTCTCTCTCTCTCTCTTTCTCTCTCATTTTCTTTTCTCCCATTTTTTTTATCTTTTTTCTCTCTTTCTCTTTCTCTCTCTTCGTCACGATGGTTGGTTTCGATGAATCCTTCGCACGTTTCACGTCCAGGCTTTATCTTTCTCTTTCACGTCGAGAAATCTTGCAGTCGAAAGAAAAGCTTCTGTGAGATTGGTAGGTATAATGGAACGGAGTTTTACGTACATGGTAAGCATATTAAATATTTATGAATTTACTTTGCCACAGTTAAGAATAATATATTGAAAATAAGGTTAACGTCTATGTTCAATTTAATGTTAACCGATAATAAAAGATTTTTACATAATATAAAAAGAATGAACGACGTTCCTACGTTTAATAATATTATTTTTTATGTTTCATAATATTATAATTCCACATTTTTATTCTTTATCATAATCCTACGATTAAACTTTATTTCGTCCGGTAAAAAAAGAAGCAGTACTAGATGATTTTTCACGAGAATATCTGCTTTACGAGTCAACATTAGCGTTCGTAGAGTCGCATGATTTCCTCAACACATTTGGACAGCGGAAGAGAAAACTTAATCGGTTTGACTTCATTCTTAACGTAATTTTGCTGGTAGAAAAACGAAATTCCGTCGACGAGGTAGATACAGTACGACTGAAAAGTAAAAGATTATTCGCTTAACGAGTTCTCGAGATTTTACCATCACGAGTTCGTCCTCTCGTTTCTCGAACCTCCATTTTCTTTTTCTATTAAAAATATTCAGACATTAATTATTATTCTGTTCGTACAATTTCTATTGAACGAAAGATTTTCGTGTGATATTATAATTCATGATTATTCTTTTCTCTTTTTTTTTTTTTTTTTTTTTTTTTTACAAATTTCTAGGAAAAAAAGTATTATACTAGCTCCATTGTATCTGTATACCTATAAATGAATATTAAAATAGAAATAATAGAAAAAAATTATATTATCCTTTTTTCTTTTCTTTCTTTCTTTTTTCTTCTTCAAATTGAATTAAAAAAAACTAAATGGTCGCTAATGATTACGTTATATTGCACATTAAACGATATTAATTGTTAATTCTACAATGACATCGATTTAAGGATTTATATTAATTAATTGCCCGTTACATTCTTTTATCATTATATATTAAAATTCACGTTTAATCTTCTTGCGAGCTACGTAATAAGAAGTGACGAGCAGGAATACATAATTCGAGACGTCGGAGTTAATATTTTCAAAAAGTCAAGTCAGGCCATGACTTTCTCTTTCGAGTAAGACGTAATCCTAAGGGTGAACGTAGTCAACGTTGATGATACTGATAGTGGTGGAGCAAGGAAACCCATGCGAATCGCATTTCATTTTCAGAAGAGACGAAGCCCTATCCCATAAAACTGAGTGTCGTTTTAATGGAAAGCCGTGAGATCCAACACGTAAATTCGCTTTGAAAGCAATACCACTTGCAGCTATATTCCCTGGTGTATATATGTATACATGTATTCGTACACGTAACAATAATGTTTCTTTTATCTTTCAAATTCAGCGATTTTTCAATTTTATTGGTTCATGCACATACGTTGAACTTTGTAAATTATTTTTTAATATATATATATATATATATAAGAGTTTTTTTTAATATAAATAAAATATTAAAAGCACGATTGCAAAATGAAAGTGGATGCAAAAATTATGGCCAAATTTTCCTCTCTCTTTTTTTTTTTTTTTTGACAATAATTTTACACCATGTAGTATTTCGACATTATATACAACGTATTATAAAAAGAACGATAATCTCGTTTTTCCCGACCACTCGCAATCAATTCTAGCAATTTACTGTAAAAGCCGCGCTAAAGCTCTGGCCCTCATCCTACCAACACCAGCACCAGTACCAGTTCCAGGACCACTACCACCACCACTAACACCACTACCACTACCACTATGAACCTTTCTCCCAAAACGAGGGTGTTATTACAGTCCGATGATTGCGAGAAATTAAAGGCTCCTGTATCCATAAAGAGCGCATTAACCTGGTACTTTCTTGGATGAAATATTACCAACGCAAAAGAGCGAACAAAAACTTCCGATCGATTCTAAGACCAATAAGCCGAAAAGTTTGCCTTTACAGTCAATCTTATTTATTAAATCGATTATCGTGATTATTTTGACATGTTATTACAAGGGAATCGTTAATTTACGTTGAACGAATTTTTAATCATTGCCTCGTTAAATTATTATTACATTTAGGATGAAACGATATTTCTTTGTAAGAAAGATTATGGATTATATATATATGTATATATATATATATATATATATATATATATGTATATATATATGTATATAGAAATGAAATTACTATGGAAAAACTTGGAAACTTGTTAAAAGATCAGAATACAGTGAGAAGAAAATTACACGATTTTACAATTATTCTTTAGTTTAAAATATATGTCATGAGAAAATGTTGTCGTTTTATGAATTATTTATATTAAATTAAATAATATATATATATATATATATATATATCCATGTATCATGAACGTAATCGTAACTTCGATCGTTACGTTTTGAACGATGCTCCATCGGAATAATCCGATTGATATAAAATTCCTCATTAATCGCCTGAGCTCATTGACGAAAATAACGGGATAATCCGTCGATGTTCAAGTACCGTTTTAACGCCCGTGATATACTCGGAAATCGCAAATCGATTTTCCGTCGGACGTTAAAAACTGCGATTCGTATTCCGTTTGAGCCGTTTCCAAATACATGCGCATTTATGTATGTGCATACATATGCATGTGCACACGTATACACCGTGGGATATATCGCAATATAATCGTAAAGCTTTCATTGTACTGAATAATTTTCTAACTGCGAATAGAAAGGAAAGAAACGAAGTGCAAATTGAAACTATAACGTGTACGAAATTATTTCACTTCCTTTTTTCCTTCTTCCTTTCCTTTTTTCTATTTTTTTTTTTTTTCTTTTTACTTTTTTTTTTGCAGATACCCGAAAAAAAATCACACAGACCGATATTTGATAATATTAGAATTTGGTTGGATCGAGATCACCGAATTTGAATTTTTGGCAAAAATCGAAATGAAATTTTCAACGACACGTTGGAAGGTTGAAAACGGTGAACGAAACATCATTACCGTCGGTTCCGCTTTTCGCTAGCTTTTTAATTACGACGCAAATAGCTGGTAAAATCAATTTCGTGTCTCATTTCGCGCATTTGTCTCTTCGTCTATGTTTCTCTCTCTTTTTCTCCCTCTCTCTCTCTCTCTCTCTCTGTTTCTCTCTCTCTCTCTCTCTCTTTCTTTCTTTCTGTCTCTTTCTCCCTTTCTTTCTCTCTCTCTCTCTCTCTCTCTCTCTCTCTCTCTTGATATGGCCCGTTAGTGGATTCCTCTTGTCGCGAATTTTCGAAGAACGTAAACGTACAAGAAATAATGCGTGAACGCGATTTCCACCGCCGAAGCGGCAGCAATTTGTGTGCTGAAGCGCATGCTCGAAAATGGGCAAGAATTCAATGAGAGAATTTGAAACATGCGAAGGTCGTCGTGCAAGTTTCTTGCGTAGCAGCCCGCCGCCTTTCGTTCTTAATTAAACTCGATGTTCAACCATAACAACGTTCCATTTTATCCCTTTTATGGGTTATTCTCGAAAAATACCGTCGACCTTTTAATTGATCCTTTATTTTTTTTATTTCTCTTATTTTGTCTTTTTTCTGTTTCTTCTTTTTTTTTTTCTTTTTTTTCTTTTCTTTCTTTCTTTCTTCATAACGAAACCAAACAACTTATTTCTTTGGAATAAAAATAATACAGTCGATTGTATGTACAATACAATATAAAAAAAATATATGCTTGTATTTAGATTCTCTCTTTTTCTCTTTCTCTCTCTCTCTCTCTCTCTCTCTCTCTTTCTCTCTCTCTCTCTCTTAAACGAGATACCAGATAATTCGTAACGAGGATTAAACTTTTCTTTCGCGATAAAAGAAATAAATCGTTCTCATTCATTCCTGCTAAGGGAAAACAGGATTCGCATTAATTTATCCGAAACGATCTGGATCCCGTTTCTATCACTGTATTTTTAATCAAAATAAATTTCATGAGTGTACGTTCACCGATCGAAAATCTGCCCAGTTGAAGGGTTTAATGAAATTATAAAAGGAATGTATTATACCAATCGACTCAATTTATCTTTGATTAATATCTTCTCGTTAAAGTGGTCATTCATTGGTCGACGTTATCGTACCTACTAGAAGAGGGGAGAAAAAAAAAGGTAAGAGAAATAAAGCTCCCGGTAGATACTTGCCTTTTTATTTCTCCACGTTAGCGAGCTTTCGTAGAGCATTAAAAGGATTACTCTCGAAAAGTTTCGTTGGAAGGAGTGCAGGGAGTTTTCGTTTCTGAATATATAGCCGCGAAAGAATGAAACGTGAAAGTATATATATATATATATATATATATATATATATATAGGCGAGTACGATTGTTAGAAATTAGGTCGTAATTAACATTTCATCGTTTAGTAATATCCTTTGGCTCTTTCAACGATTTCTCTTTTCGTCCTTTTTTTATCTTTCTTTCTTTCTTTCTTTTTTTTTTTTTATTATTTTTTTTCCTTCCTTTCTTTCGCTTCTCCCTCCCTTTCCTCTTTTTTCGTCAATTTTTCTTTTTTTCTCAGTTATTTCTTTTTTCCACCTTTACCACTATTTTTCGATTTTTCCCTTGCCTAACAGGCAAGGAAGGCAAACATCGTGTCAGGAAAGTGGAAAGTTCCGAGCTAGGTAAGTATGTAAACGCGTTTTCTGGGGATAAAAAAAAAAAAAAAAGAAAGAAAGAAAAAGAAAAAAAAAAAGAGGGGAAAAAAGAGGAAGAAGAAGAAAGACGAAAATGGTAAAAAGGGGGAAAAAAAAGAAAAGAAAAGAAAAGAAAAGAGAAAGGAAAACAATACGCGAGTCGAGGAGGGTGCTCTCAACGTGTCTAAAAGTTAAGCGAGCTGTTATTACTTTACAAATAAGCTTTGGTACGCGCGACTGCGCAACGATTTCATGGCTTTAATGGCTTCCATTCGCGAGTATGTATATTCGTACATAGATATGTATATGCTTTGATTCTATCGCGAAAAGGTCCGATATGCGAACCTCTTTCCCAGTTTATCCTTTTCTTTTTTTTTTCCTTCTTACTCCAATTTCAACTTCTTATTGAGTAAAAGTCTCTGGTACTTTCATTCGAAATTTGATGAATAATTTCAAATCCTTTTTTTCATTTAATCGAAAAGGAAATCGTAAAGCGGACTAAGGGGTGTTGAGGGGTGTTGAGGGATTAAAATTATTGTATGGAGAAAATATAAAGATGGAGAGAACGTGTTGCATATTGAATGATGTGACAAATTTCAAAAATAAAAATAAAGATATATATATATACATCTTTTTTTTTCTTTTTGGAGATTGTATGTATAGGTATGTAAAATATTTCCTTAAACGTTTCACAATAATTTACATTTTCGTTATCGAAGACAGATTTTTTTTTTTTAAACTCTATCGAACAGTATGTTTTCACTCGACGCGAGTTGAAAGAGTATTAAGGATGTTTTTAAAAAAATTCTTCAAACTTTCCAAGAGTTGTTTCTAAGTACCTTAAGTCTTTCTTAACAATTCCGAATATACTGAATCATGCAAAAGGCGCTGTAAGCTTTTCGATGCTTTTAATGGATTTAAGAAATAAAGCGAAAAGTTCTTGGCGCTGGCACTTGTAGGGAAATTACTTTTTAAAAGCAACACGTTAGGAAAATAAATAGCTTGGTACATATAAGTGTTCCATATATTCGTAGGTACGTTCGATTATTAAAAAGTCTATTATATTATACTATCTGCAAACGTATATAATATAATAATATTTTAATTAATATATAACACACGTTATATATGATATTTGTACATCTTTAAGTTTTTCTTTTTTGTTTTTTTTTTGTTTTTTATTTTTTTTTTTTTTTTTTAATTAAAAGACTTTTAATGTTTAGCAACGATGTTAAGCCGATAGATAATGTTTCATTATCAATCTCATGTATTTTGTTGATCTTAAAGATATTTCAGTAAAGGGATGAAGGAAAAAGAGAAAGATAAATCAGCGAAGAAGATGATATCTCAAGGATCAGGATCGAATAAGATCTCCGGAGCGATGTTGATTTGGAATAGCGAGGAAAACGGTACCGGACAACGTAAACCGTCAGTACTTTTCAATTTCACGAGGAAACTCGTTTCCTGTGGATAACGGGAGCATCTCTAACCCCTGGATCGTCTTTCTTACCCTCTCTTTCTCTCTCTTTCTTTTTCTTCCTCTCTCTCTTCCTTATACGTGCGAGGTAACGAAAACGTCAACGGTGGAGTCGTTGCAGCAAGAATTGTCTTCTTAAACCTTATGTACGAGATGGATTCAAATAATTCGGATAACGCTTTCTTTTCCCTCTTGTGTTCTTGTCAAGAACGTAGACTAACAAAAAATTTCTTATTTGAACGGTATTGCATTGCAGTTTTGAAGAAAACTTATTTTTCATATGAATTATTGCGATATAATTTAATGCACTTTAATATTTGACTTCGCATTAAGCAATGTCGATATTATCAGTAAATATAATGTTATTTATCGGTCAACCCGATATTATACTATTTTATTCTATAATAATATATAAACCGTACTTATATATATATATATATATATATATATATATATATATATACCGTATTATATATATATATAAACCGTATTTATATATATATATACCGTATTATATATATATATAAACCGTATTTATATATATATATATATATATATATATATAAATATATAGTTTACTTATGCTGCAGATTCGAATATTACTTATCGATCAACAGAATAATATTGTGTGTTGACACAGTATTAATGTCGTATAATATCTCTGATATATAGACTTAATCTAAAAATAATATAATATATATATATATATTTATTTATTTATTTATTTATTTATTTATTTATTTATTTATTTATTTACTTCCACATATAGTAATAGTAATATTGCGATATATATTATTTTGTACAATGTGAATGACATTAAACCGTATAAACGTGTATTACATTCTAACTATAAAATAAAAAACTTATATTAAATATTATTATTAAACATCGCTTTAACCTTCTATTATTCCATTTGTTACTTAAGATATATATATATATATATATATATATATATCTTAATATTTCTTTTATATATAAAATATAAAAGATTATCAGAAACAAATATAAAATTTGCTACGAGACATATCTTATCGGATGTTAACTCTCGAAATAATCGCAAGTATTTGTTTCGAGAAATAAAAAAAGAAAGAATAAGAAATACATATCGCCACTTTGCGTGGAGAGTTAAAGCATTTGCATTTAAACGAGGATTTGCGTGAGTTGCGAATCTCCCGCGCTCACACATGAACTCACGAAGAAGGGTGACCGAAGAGTAGGGTGACTGAGGTTTGAATACGAGGGCGAGGTAGGAGAAACCAGTGGCACTGGCAAAAGTGTGAAATTCATTAAAATATTGCAATTTATTTTATAATCTTTCGGTCGGGATCGGCCGTGCGAGTCAACGCGAGATACGACGAGAGCAGAATTAACGAGCAGAAAATGAACAGGTTGCGATTGTGCGCGTGACGTTTGCTAATCTGCATATTTCTTGGCTACCGTTAGCGTTCGAAAGTACCCATGAAACTGTGACGTCTATCACGGCTCCCCTACCAAAAATAATACAACAGTAGGGCGCTCGAATTTTAATATGATACATTTATGATTAATGATTTTTCGATGACGTCAAAGCTCAGAATTTTATGTACTCCACCTAAATATCTATTTATGTGTTAAACGTTATACATATATCTACTTGTATGTGTAATGATAGATATATGTCTACAGATTAAATATGTAATATTTAAAAAATATATATACATATATATATATATATATATATATATATATTATACCTTTTTTTCAAAATATAATTTATCGATAATAGATATGTTTATGTACGACAGATGTATTATATAATGTAAAATTAAAAAATGGTGACAAATGTGATAATAATCAATATCTATATATCATGACAATTGTAAAATATAATGTATTATAATATAATTTTGTATCTTCCAAACATTGTTTTATCAAACTCTATCATTCGAAAACTTTTCCATCGTTGTAACCACCTGTCTAATCTCAGAGAAAACGCAATACTATCTTGGAAAAAGAGAAAGGTTGGTTGGAACCATTGTTTCACAGGAGCAAGTAGCAAGCTCCTAGTCTCTTGCGTGAGAAACTTTAACTCCAGCCTCCAGGCTAGAACGTGCATCTCCTTTTCTATCTTTCTTTTTTTCTCTTTCTTTCTTTCTCTCTCCTTCTCTTTCTCTTTCCCTTCTCTCTCTCTCTCTCTCTCTCCTTCTCTTTCTCTTTCCCTTCTCTCTCTCTCTCTCTCTCTCTCTATCTCTTTCTTTCTCTCTTTCTCTATACATATATATATATACATATTTCTCTCTCTTTTTCTCTCTACCTCCCTTTTACTCTCTGACGTATACTTTCGAGGCTCGAAATTCGCGAGCTCGCACGTACAGCCGCCGTTTTAATTGAATTTCATAATTAACTAAGGCATTTGAGAGCCACATCTCACCTTCGTTTTGCTGCATCCATGTAAAGCAGCACGACGTTACTCGATGACCTCCAATCGAAATGTGAAATACGATTAAGATAACATTTTGCGATCTTAACGATCGAATGAGTTACTTAGACATTATCGATTAAATTTATCGACTACATTAATTATTTGTATCTGTCGATATCAATAGGTTGCTATAAATCAATTTGTTTTCAATTTATAATCGTTGATGTTTTTTCTACCATTATGTCACGAGATAAAATCTGTATGTACGATGATAAAAATATACATATATATATATAGTTATTATATATGTACGTAGTTATATACCTACGTTTTACGTACATAAACGGAAATCGAACTAATTTCGGCCATTTTGAATAACTTACCGTAAAACAGTGGGATATATTTTTACGGTACAAGTTGAATCTTTTGAAAATTCATTGATCGACGTAATAGTAGTTAACCTGCTAATCTTATTACGTTTTAATGTAGAAACACTTGAATGTTTGAAAATCGTAATCGATCTCGACGGATCGGATATCCTTCTGTTTCATTCGCTTCAACGCATCAACCTATCCATATATTTTATCCTATATTTTCAATAAACGTGATACGTAGGTATCGAACGTATATACCGAGTCGCAATTTCGTCCTTCCTTAGTTTATCCGGTGATATATCGAGGCGAACTCCAATATCGAGTCTTTTCATACATCGAGATATCCACCTTCTGCCGTATATCAAACGTATAACGTTGCTATACGTCTTGTTTACGTATCACGTTCGCATTCAGGAGACGGTAAGTAGTGTGCAAAGTCGAACTGGTGCGGTTCAAAAAGATCGTATTCGATTAACGACGCGTCGATCCTATTGATCTTTTTTCTCATTTCTTTATTTATATTTATTCATTTATTTATTTATTCTCTTCGTGAGATAGACGATACCGTAGATACACTTTTATCGGTACACGTAAACCTTATGTTCTACTAACGTGAGCTCAAAGCGTTCGTTCGAATGACACAACGATGAAAATGAATCTTAAATACACATTATACAATATTATTATAACAATCTTTACAACATTGAGAATCGTAAGAGAAGTCAACTTCAAATATTTTTCTTCATTTATACAAATCCAATCATTTACGACGATTTATTTTTACAATATTTATTTATACAATACAATAATAAAAATCTTGACTAAATATAAAACGAGTTAATACAAAATCAATAATAATAAATTATTTTCAAATACATTTACGTATATAAATTCATTTACATTTATAAATTTGTATTTTCTATTAGGAATACTTTAGAATTTTCGTAGAAATATTTCTCGAAGAAGAATGGCGTCGATTTCGATCTTAAAAAAAAAAAAAACAAAAAAAAAGAAAAGAAATAAAACAAAAAACGATAAAAATCATTAAAAGAAAAGGAGAATAATTCAGAAGGTTGAATCGAACCGATCGGTGTCACCGACCGACCTATCGACCATTCGACGTCTCGATAAATCTCAAAATCCAAGCGGTATTACGGCCGGTACAACGATGCACCGACCAAAATTACATCCGACTCGCATCACACCGTGTTCTACCCGAACCCTCCAACCCTTCTATACACGCGTCATTCCGCGAACATATCCGTCGTGCGAGCTGCGAAGACGAGTTATAGTTGTGAAGGTCTGGGATGGTTGGAGGGAAGGTAGGAGGGAGTGGTATGGAACGAAGGTGGGAAACGAAACGCGGTCGTTGCGGGCCAGCGAATCGATAGCTGGACGATCCAACAAACCCCTCTCTCTCTCTCTCTCTCCATCACCTCGGTCTTCCATCTCTGTTCCCACCTCCTCCTCCTCCCCCTCCTCTAACCATCCCCTTATGAATTTCCTCGGGAATCCGCGACTCGTTTTCCGCACGCTTACCACCGGACGCGGAACGTTGCCGCGTATTAGCATAACGAGATTCTCCTCGTGCACGTAACGCGGAGACGTCGCTTCGCGAGCCACCCGCCAACCCGCCAGCCACCTCCGACCACCCTCTTTTCGTCCCCGACACCACCGCCCAAGCTGCATGAAATGTACCCCGATCTACCCCGCTACAACCCTTACCCACTACTCTCGCGAATTTGCATGGCCCATTTAAACGCAATTTCTTTTCCTCGATCGAGGAATTACGTGAATACTCGACCCTCAGTTTCTCCCACCTTTACCATCGTCTTCCCCTCACCCTCTCTCGCCTTCACCTCACTATCTCCCTTTCTATCCCCCGTTGCCAAGTTATCGGGGATATTTTTCTCCGATAGGATAGACGGGGGAAAACGGATTAAGAACATGGGACAGAACTTTAAAGATTGAAACGTTGAGGATTATGCGTGATTTTAAGATTATAAAAGTCGAATAATTGTATGGCGATAAAAACTGATCGATTTGACCATCTTCTTTCATGTGTATATGAGCGTTTAATATTGAATCGATTTCGCGTAATAATCTGACCTCGATCCTATCGTACATTCAATTCTTTAAATATTTTCGAATACACTCTTTGCTCATGTTACTCTTGATCAAATGATTTTTCCTTAACGAAAATTCTATCGATCATTATCTCTTTATAGTGCGAACGAATAATCGTTTTAACTGAAGAAATACAATGAAACAATCTTTCAAGAATCATTATTTTTATGATCCAATGGATTTATCATTGTCCAATAATAATATATAAAAATAATTAAATAATTAATGTGATTTATCAAAGTATATTCTATCTAAAATGATTGGTTATTTCTTTCGCGCATATCCGAGGTAAATATTTCCCACCGATATAAGTAGGTGATCGACGTCGGAAAAGAGAAAAGAAGGGAAACGAAAGAAAAAAAAAAGAAGAAAAAAAGAAAGTAAAGAGAAAGAAAAAGAAAAAGAAAGAGAGGAGAAAATGGAGAAAATAAAAAGAAATAAAATAAGAGATAGGATAGTAAAATAAAATCAAAAGAAAATGAAAAAAAGGAAAAATATGAAGAGTAAAGAGACATCGGTGAAGTCGATGGATAAATACGCGATCATCAGCGTGATTCAACAGCAAGAGGCTTTCCCATCTTCGGGCTTCGACACTCTTTTTCACGATCGTTTATCGACTGTAGCGAAAAAAAAGGAAGAGAGATGAAAGAAAAAAGCAACGCGCTCGTGAAGAAGAAGAAGAAGAAGAAGAAGAAGAGGAGAAGAAGGAGGAGGAGTAGGAGAAGGTGGAAGAGGGGGAGGGGGAGAGAGGAAGAAGAGGAGTAAGAAAAAAAATAGAACCTTTAGGATCTCGAAGATGAGTAGTTTCCTCTTTCTCTCTCTTTCTCTCTCTCTCTCTCTCTCTCTCTCCCTTTCTTTCTTTCGTCCCTCTTTAGACACCCCCTACGACGGGCAGAGGCACCTTCGTTAAGTTCGTTTCCGAGTGAACGGCTGAGCGTCGCGCGATAAACTTCGTCCTTTTACGGTTATGCGTCCACGTTTATAGTCATTGACCCAGATTTAAGAGGTAACCCGGTACGTTGGAAATTAACGAGGGGCTAGTCTTAGCTCCCTTTCTCTCCCTCTCTTTCTCTTTCTTCTTCTTTTTCTTTCTCTTTCTCTTTCTCTTTCTTTCTTTCTCTCTCCCTCGTTTTACCTTCCTTTCTTATTTCTTTTCGTTTCTTACATTTTTTTTCTTTTTATTTACGTTTCACCGCGGCTATATGCATATATATATATATATATATATATTTACACATACTTACTTTTTTTTTGGTTATCTTGCTTTATATTTTCATTTAAAAAATTGTGATGCATATTCATTCCACATTTTCATTCTACCTAATGACACTACACACGAAGATACGACATACTTTCGTTTTTTACCTTTCACATCCTTTGTCTGCTCTCCCTTTGAAATATTTATATTCCTACGTATATTTGATAAAATTTATGAAATTTATTAAACTCGATAATGTTATATAACAACAATTAAGATTTATAATTAAGTTTAAACGTCGTTTAATTTGACCTGATAGAATGCATGTAATATATATATATATATATATATATATATATATATATATATAAAAAGTTTCATAGAATTGGTATATAATCAATAATTCTCAATGTAATTGGCAAAAAGGAAAAGAAATAGAAAGGAAAAGAAAAGGAAAGAAAAGTATAGAAAAGAAAAGAAAAGAAAGGCAATCACTTTATCACTGAAAGAATAGATACGTTCGTTTCAATAACAAATGTCTTAGAAATTCTCACGCCGCATTAGTTTCGCATTAGAACGTACCGATAAGACGCTTTAAGGGAATACGTTTGACAGATGAAATCGAAGAACTGCGAGAAAGTTGGTAGAATCGTATGGTTGATACGAGTTGAGATTGCACTATCTAGTGAAGGTAACGATTGCCAACGACGCAAATAAGTAGATAGTGTCGAATTGAAGACGAAGGTGTCGAGTAGAAACTACCGACGAGTTCTGATGTGTATGTGATATGTGAGAAAGATATATATATATATATATATATATATATATATATATATTTCTCGAAAGTAGTTTGCATATACGAATAAAACACATATGCGTACATACATTATACATATACAAGTAGATATATAACAAGAGATGATATGCTTTTACTCTTCACTAAACCGGACTAATACTGACAAGAAAATGAGCAAGCTTTGGTGAAAGGACGTGTAATTAATTTAATTCTGTCAATACCTCTTTCTCTCTCTCTCTCTCTCTCTCTCTCTCTCTTTCTTTCGATAAAGAGCATCATTTTTCATTATAGGGATAGCTAGAATGATGCTTTTTCATTTTATCACGACGAACGATTTTATCGTCCTGATGATTATTAGATACGCGTTAACATTATATTCACATCACTAACTTTAGTAGAGTAACTATATGCTACTTTCGCTCGTTTCCCTTTTATACATTATGAACAACTATCTCTCTCCCTTTATCTCTCTTTCTTTCTATCCCATATTTCAACTTCAAAATGTTCATAATAAAGTCAACATCATTTTGATAGTAATCTAGCAACTCTTCATTTGAAATTACGAACGACACATCTTCACGTTTAACAGAAAAGTTTTAAATAAAATTTCATTAGATTCGGTTCGACCATTACGTTAACTTTAATCATTAAAATGTTTATAATAAAAATGAAGGTTGAATTTTGAAACTAATCCAACAAATTCTGAGAAAGTTTAGACAGCACTTTCCGTTGTGATAGATAAATAATTGCGTGTAAAATTTCGTTGGATTAAGTTCGGCCAATTTGTTAGCTATAATAACGGAAAATAAGTTTATACTATTTTTAAAAATATTAATTGACGACTTGATATTTTGACGATAACAGAAAAGAGAAAAGAAAAAGACGTTCAATTTTATCAATCGCTTTTATTACTCTTAAACATTATATTGGTCACGACGAGCCTACATATGAGCGATCTATTGAAATTCATTGAACGGGGAAGAGTTATAAGTCACAGTTAGGCGGCTATCGGTCATTTCGCCGGACGAGTCAGCCGTCTATATAAATTTAAAAACATCAACTCGATAGCATGGACGCAACGGTACTCATATACGCAAGCGGCCGAGAGAACGCTATTAAAAAATAAAAAAAAAAAAAAAAAAAAAGAAGAACAAAAAACAGAAGCAAAAAAAGGGAGGGAAGCAAAACAAAAAAGAAGATAAAGAAAAAAGTTGGAAAAAAGAAGGAAGAGCAAAAAAAAAAATAGAAAGAGGAACAGCGAACGAGAGAGAGAAAGAGAGAGAGACAAAGAGAGCTTGGTCACTAGAGAAGGACAAAGGTGGAAGACAAAGAGAACGATAGACAGATAGATAGATAGATAGATAGATATGTAGATAAAGAGAGAGAAAGAGGAAGAGTGAAAGAAATAGAGAGAGAGAGAGAGAGAGAGAGAGAGAAAGAGAGAGAGAAAGAGAGAGAGAGAGAGAGAAAGAGAGAGAGAGAGAAAGAGATGTGGGCTGTAACGCGAGAATGCGAATTCCGCGTGGCGATTTATGGGAAACGAAGGCCCGACTATAAAATAACACTTCCCATTCAAATCGCCAAATTAATGGCCGTTTTCATGGATTCTTTGTTTGCACCGAGAACCTCGACAATAGCCCCGCTGCTACGCTGAGTTATTATTCTAAAATGGCGATCCGATAGGCACGACGACGACGACGACGACGACGAGGACGACGACAACGACAAGGACGACGTTTCTCTTTTTATCATAGAAATTAACGTTAAATTTTTCATACTCTCGTGCATTTCCGTATTTCCCTTTACACGAATGATAAGATCGGTCCCTTTATATAGAGGCATTTGTTTTTAACAGTGCTATTATTGTTCTTCCTTTTCTCCCTTTTTTCTTTTTTTTTTCATTCTTCTTTTATTTTGAGAACTCATAAAAATAAATTGATTGAGCTTATTAGTCGAGTTTTTGCGTTAATCCGATTACCTTTTACAATGGAATTCAATTAATGTGATCCCTTGAGATTAAAATATTCAATGGGGAAACTGTGACATGTACATTTTTTGTTCGTTTTGCAGAAAACAAACGATTTCTATTTTTTTTTATCTTTCTTTCTTTTAATCGTGCATTTGATACAACAATTCTAACAATTTCATTGAAAAGGAAAGTCTCTTCTACGATTACTATTTTAATTTGATCGACGATGGGATCGAAGTAATACGAGGTTAAAGAATTGAAATAATTCTTGAAAAGAGAGAGAAGTTCAGTGTTTCTGTTCAAATGAGCCTTGCAATGTGCGATCGAGATGACTAATATACGTTCTCATTCGAAGTTCATTATCGATCCATACTTAACGAGGAAGAGAGAGAGAGAGAGAGAGAGAGAGAGAGAGAGAGAGAGAGAGAGAGAGAGAAGAAACGACTACAGTAAGAAAGATTGCAATCGTGATATTTTCAAAAATTTGTATGTTTCCAAAGTTTCGGTACAAAAATTCTAGTTATCGTACTAACGGAATAATACGATACACAAACATAAAATCCATCGTACAAATGCGATTGTCTTTAAATAACCAGCCTCCTCTTGATCTTCTCATTTTCTTAGCTCGATCTGATATCCATTACCAAAACATCTTGTAAATCTCCTTCTGTTTCCCTCGTAAGGCTCCTATCTCCATATTTTCGGTTATTCGATTCTGGATAGTCACAAAAAAGCGACCCTTGATTCTCTCGATGGGAATTCGATCGTATCTCGACACATATTTGATACGAACGTCCAGATCCAATGTGATTTATTAAAAGCTTTATACTCACATAAAAACAAAATCACGATCTATTTATTGGGATGAATGAAAATGAGATATCACGTATATTACAATATTGAAATTACGAATATTCTTTTTTCATACTTACAATTAAAATCGATATTTCAATTATATCCTATTATTGGATGAAACGAATGGGATCTTAAAAAACTCGTTTAAAAATAATATTTTTAATTTTTTTTTTCGATAATAACGTTTCGAAATATTAATAAAGATGGTAATCGTAAGGACTCACCTTGAACAGGCGCGTAAATGTTGAGGTAGAGGCAATCCTCGCTCTGATTGCGAAGATAGGGTAGCAATCTTCTGAGATATTCGAGTCTACCTTTCGGCATCTTGTCGGTCAATTCCGGAAGCTTTTGCGGGCAGACAGGACCGAACTTGTCGGCGACCTTGACGCCGTGCCACAAGGCGCCGCTAACTGGTGGCATAAAGCGTAAGGTACCAATCGGTGGCGAGGCGTACGGTACGCCACGAAATACCTCAACGCCCTCGAGATAACGATCGAGAGTGACTATCACACCGGACAGCTCGCCGTATTTCGTTCTGACGATTCTCGAGCTGAGCTCGGCGCCTGCCAGCGCGGCGAGCACCAGCTCCAACACCAGGATCATCGACGCCAGGATCATCGACGATGATGATGACCACCTGAACATACTCTTCTTGATCCTTTTTGTTCGATCTTTAATCGATCATCGATGATGATGTAGACCACCTGGACATCTTTTTTCCCGATATTTAATCTTTGATATTCGATGATGATCACCTGAACATTCTATAGCTGATCCCCGTTTCTTAGATCTTTCACGATCGATCGTCCACGATGACGATGATCACCTGGTTATTCTACGATTAATCCTCTTCATTCGACTCTCATTTAATAATCTTTTCCAAGAGAATCGAATCTTTCTCGCTCATCTTCTCTATCTAGAAAAGTTTCGAGCCGGCTAAAAAATATTCGAGAACATATTTGCGTTCGTCAAGACCTACCGAACGCATCTAAACATTGGCCAATTTAACAAACCGACCAAGCCACCTCCCGACGGAAAACGTAGTCGAGAGTGGCTAACTGATCTTACTTCAAAGCTCGACATCCCTCTTTATTTATCATTTAATTGTTTATCATACTATCGTTCGTAATCGTAGATATCCGCACGTTTCTCCGCCTCATCAATAAAAAACTTTTTAATCAAACACTTTATGGAGATCACATTGACATAATTACACTAATAAAAACGAATTGAATGACTTGAAACGACAAAAGATATTTATATATCAAGGTATTAATTCCATTCACTCGCGGATATTTGCGTATACGTTTCATTTTAATTTAGAAAATAATTCAAAGGAGCCTTAGACCGGTTGATAAAGAACAGCTCACTTGGCCGCTTTTTTTGTCTCGAGGCGAGTCATCTCTTCTTTGGACGGAGCGAGATTCGGCAAATATTAGTTCACTTTTTTCCTCGAGACCTGACTTATGCCTTTATCCAATCGATCTTCCTTCTTTCTCTTTCCTTTTTATTCTACCTCGAGCTTAGGTAATCAACGTGCGATAATAGTTGTCGTGAATGTCATGCCGTTAATACAAAGATTAAACGAAAGGAGAGAAAAAAAGAAAAAGAAAATAAACATTAAAGACGCAAGCCAATACGAAAAAAATTAATATACGCAAATATATCACCGATTTTTGATTTCACGATTACAACGTAACGAAGGATCAAAGGATGAACACTGTATTCACTCACAGAGAGTCGTCATCTCTCTCTTTCTCTCTCTCTCTCTCTCTCTCTCTCTCTCTCTTTGAAGGACAACACTGACGATCAACACTTATATCTTCACTATTCCTTATCGGTTTTCTTCGTTCTTTCACTCTTTCCACCCGTTATCACAAAGCGCACACGATGTAAGGACGCGTTTGTCCAAATAGGACCCGTTTGTTTCTTTTCCTTGTAAAAATTTCTTTCGCAAAGGATGCCAAGGGCCGATTAGAAAGGGCCGACGGAGGGGCCGGTGCCAGACGTTGGCGTGACTTCGACCCCCGACGGACTGGCGTCAGGAAAGACCTCGCACGCGGTCCTGCGCGTGCGTCGAGCGACGTTGGTCGTCGTTCTCGTCGTCGACGTTCGAACTGTCTAGAGTGGGGGAACGTCGACCACCCCACGCGCATCACAGCCAGGGACGTGGCCGGAAGTATAGGCAAACCGGTCGATACGGCAGGCTGAGGTCGATCAAGGATAAGCTGGTTCGAGTCTGAGATTCCTTTTCTGAATGCTTTCTCTTTTCCTTTTCTTCTTCTTCTTCTTCTTCTTTTTCGTCATCATCGTCCTCTTCATCTCTTTGCGTTTCCTGGAAGTTTAACCTTCTACATCGACCAATTCGTACGAAGAACAATGATCATTCTATTATTACATCCCTTTCGATCGAATTACTTATCTTAAAACTTTTGAAAAGTTGAATGTACAGCACATTTATGAAACAGTTCATACAAAAATTTTTTCCTACGAAAGATAAGATGTCGAACAAATAAATATAATGCCACTTCTCATATTAAGTATATTACTTTGAATTGTAAGACACTAAGAGCAGGATAGTAATCGACAAAAAAAAAAAAAAAAAACAAAAAAAAAAAAGTAAAAAGAAAAACATTATGTCATGAAAAATATGGATATGATTTATGTTCGATATTGAAATTACAATTTCGATAGATTGAGAAAGAGATTTAAATCGATTAAATTGGTTTAAATGAAACAAATGGATTTTGACGGATGTTACCTTTCTATTTCAAGAATAAAATAAATGAAAATGAACGAACAAGATGGATTTGTCTTTTTTTCTTTCTTTTTTTTTTTATGCTTTTCTTTTTTTCATATTTATAAGAATATAAATCGAATAAATATAAAATATAAATTTGTTCTATCTTGATGTATTATATTATTGCTCGAAGCTATCTTTTGATCGAAGAGACGATCATACACCTTACTGATTTTGCAAGGAACGAAGATTAACGCTAACGCGCATGCCTCGTTCTTTTAACTTCCTCCTTGAGGTTTTGTGTTTGACACGATGTGTACCTTTTCCACTTCCCCGCCGGCGTTTTACCATTCCTCTTCTTGTACGTCTCCTTCTCATCTCGAATATAAACTCAACGAAACGACGTTTGGCTGCTTCTCTGACATTGGGCTCTTTTCAGCTTTGCGAGCCCTTTTACACGAAAGTATCATTTTCAAAGCGTAGATCGAAAGATCGATTTAGTTAATTGTGGAACCGACATTATTTTTTTCCTTTTTTCAAAATAGAATTAGAGAAACAACCGAATGAGTTACTTTGACTTAACCTGTACTAATAAAATTTATGTATTTATATTTTTACATTAATCATAGAAATATATGAAAATTTATAAATGTGTATGTATTTGCATGTGTCTTTGTATGTGTTTGTGTTTGTATGGTTATTTAAGTTTTTAATGTTTTTTCAATTACGAATACGTATATAAATTATGTATACGTTGTATATGAACGGATGGGCGTATGTATTATGCCTAAGATAATGAAATATTCTTTCAGTCGTTTGTTTTGTTCTTCCAAAAAATGTGAAATATATATATTTTTTTCTCTTTTTTTTCAAACGATATGCCTACATATCTTAATCTTTGGATCGTGGATCACGCGATTCGCACAAAATCTAACTGGAGTAACGTACTTCGTTAATGGTACACCTATTATCCTGATTTGCAAATAAATTTGGGATTCGATTAGCTCTCGATTATTTATAATCGAGCTGGTGCTCGGCTACTCTCGACCGGATACATGTATAATTTGTTCATCGGTTATGCAAATTCACGTAAAGCCGTTACGCAGTGCTCGTATTTATTTGAAAATTACAGGATTATGTATACTTAATTAGGAGTAACTAAGAAGTAATTACAGTGTAATGAGTTCACAAGTGATAGGTTGTTACTCTTATTCTTCAACGAATAACACTTTTCTTTAAATTAAATTCCTATTTCAATTTTCATGTGAGAATATAACTTTAGAAATATTTTATTTATTAATATTCGACCTCTAATTAATGTAATTTTAATTTTTTAATAATTACATTAAAGAAAAAACAATAGATTTTTATTTCACTACTCATTTTTTAATTATTGGAAAAAAAATTCTTTTACCGTACTCTTTATCTATATATAGGTATATATATATATATATATACACATATAACGTATACATACATATTCAGATGGTATACACGTAATTATCTTTCAATAGAAAATTAACATACATGTGCACACATTAGTAATTACATAATATAGATATTCAGATGATATACATACATATATATATATATATATATACATACATACATACATATAAATATACATATATATATATATATATATACATACATACATACATATAAATATACATATATATATATATATATATATAGCTGTATGGATAGCATACATATATGTAACTCTATATTTTAAGGGAAAATTAATTCACATTTTTTACGTATAATTATGTTGAATTTTTTCGAAACCATCAAACATTTTTTTCCACTTCTTTGAGTAAAAATACGGTAGCCCATCATCGACCGTTTCTCATGGTGAAGCTTCAAAAGTAGCTTTTTTTTGGTGGGATAGAAAAAGGTGAAGAAACTCTCTATTCCATTCGATGATAACGCTAACGGGAAAAAATGTCGACTATACATATTTCAGAATTTGTATCGGCTCGTCGTTGTTCGAAATTCTTATCGGTAAGAACCTCCGAGCACAGTTACTTCAAAACGATACGTTTTTCTTAAAGTCGTGAATTACGTGAATAAAGTTTTCCCTTTGGCGATGTCATTTCTGACAATTTCTAAACATTTACCGAAAAAATATTTACTCGATATATTTCTCTCTCCTCTAACGATTAGTAAACGTGCGAATCTCATTTCTTTTTATTTTTTTTATTTATTTATTTTTTTTTTGTTTATTACTTTACCTGTAAAAAAAAAATTGGTACACGTTCAAAATTGAAGTTATTGAAGAGTGTT
Organism: Vespa mandarinia; assembly: GCF_050613455.1. Lineage (NCBI taxonomy): Eukaryota > Metazoa > Arthropoda > Insecta > Hymenoptera > Vespidae > Vespa > Vespa mandarinia. The sequence continues at coordinate 3,023,402 of NC_140819.1, forward strand.
AACTGAATAACGTTGCGATCGGAACGTAGAAATTCAATTGATTTGAATCTATCCAGTGAATTCGATCGTACCGACGAACATAATTTACGATGTTCAACGTTGCGCGCAACAATTCGTGATTTATCTCGTGTCCCCTTCGTAAGGTGATAACACGCTAAGACGAAAGAAAGAAATTTTTGGTGAATTTTTTCGTTCAGATAGCAACAACAACAGCAACAACAACAGCAACAACAACAACAACAACAACAAAATTGTGACAAAAAATCATGGAGAATATTATGAATGTACGACTCGATACCACGGACGATAAAATAGAAAGCCGGGGCTTTATTAAATTTTGAGCGTGAATAGATGGGAGGTAGCGTTTCGTGAAAGAGAAAAAAAAAATCTATCGTTCGAAATAATAGAAGCGTTGCCGCATCGTTCGACAAACAATAGTCGATGACCGACGACTCGATTTTACCGGTTGTTTCGCAAATATTTCAAGCGAATTCTCGACGAGATGGCGGGAAGAAGGTAGAGCTTCATTATTTGTTATTTCCATTTTTTACGTACGTTGAATGCTTCCCATGAATAGACTATATTATTCGATAATTTTCAACGCGTTATACCATTTATATATTCAGCTTTAATTAATACGGAATATTTTATATTGATGTTGGTGTATATATATATATATATATATATATATATATATATTAAATATAATAATAAATTATTATAGATCGTATATTATCATAATATTATAGTATAGAGATATAAATATATACTTTTACGTTTGTATAGTATGATTAATATCAATCAATATTATGTATATTATTTTTTTTTTTTATATATTAAATTTTATTTAATATATATTAAATGTTATAACAAATCATTATACGGGCATATATATATGTATATTATTAAAATATTTATATATTTATATATTTCATGGTACTCATGTACTTAATATATTTATAATGTTTTTACATCGCATTTGCATAATTTACATTTACGTTCGCCAAGTTTTAAGTAGATATCTTCCGACAAAAGAGCAAATAAAAATCTTAACGACGATAACGGATGGTGAAATGGCCGAGAGCGTGTATTCCATGCTCGTACCATTTTCTTCGACGATAATCGACTTGCCTCGCGTTATCCTCAAGAGAGAATGAGGTACGGAGTCTAATGCGATGCGAATCACGTAATGTGTTTCTTTAGGTACTCAGAATGTTCGTATTAGTCGAAATTTCGACCAAATGAAGTCAATTTTCTCTAGAGTTTAAACTTTGAATAATTGTTTCCACTATTTTCATTTAATTATTTTGAATATATATAAAAATACGAATAATCGTTTTTAAAAAGACAAGTACTTTTTAAACATGAAAATAACATAATTTTCTATGAAAATGATTTTATATAAAATATATCATAGAGAGAACGTAAGTATATATTTTATATTAAATATTATAAATATGACATTAATTGTATTGTTACATTGATTAATAAAAAAATAAAAAAAACCCATTTGATTTCAATCCTTTATAACGTCATATGTATTCGCGTATAACTTTCAAATTACAGTTATATTTTATAATTTTCATATCATTTTATATTTTATTATCTATCAACAATTCGATAATGTTTACTTCATATCCGATGTCTATTCAATAGTTTTTCAAATGATATTATAATTTTACACATTTGAAGACACTCTTTTGAAAGACATGAAAAAAAGATAATGAATTATAAACGATTAAATGTATAATGTACATGAATTACAAGAATGTTTTCAATTTCTTTTTTTCAAATCTTCATAATTTCGAAATACTTTGTTTGTCGAAATATAAAAAATTCTGTATTTTAATGAAATTAGTATGCTGATACTTTTTGCAGTCGCTTAAGTATACGTATTAGCTCGTATAATGAAGATATCATTGTGCTTAACCAAGCTTAACAAGTTGTCGCATTTTGATACGCAGTAAGAAATTATTACGAGCGCAATGGCGGACATGACAAGAATGCAAAACGCTTATACCGATGGTCTTGAGAACGCTTTACACGTTGAATCGCACGTTCCTTCGCATCGAGCTCGTCCTCGAGCAGTCCTTTAAGCTCGAGAACAATCTTAATCTCTTACAACGCATAATTGATTATAATAAAATGTTATTGTGTCGCGTATAAAGCTTGTACGACTCTCAACAAACGTCATTCTCGACAAATATTTACAACGAGTTGTGTGCCTCCGAGTCAGTCTCTCGTTTTGCAACCTGTTGAATCACTTTTGACGAAATAAATAATGAATATTTTCACGGCTCGTTGTCTTTCTCGAGTACGTACTACTCGACAATAATTTTATACTAAATAAAAGTGTTAAACTATAATTTCTGTATTATCGTCAATTTTTTTGTAACTTTAAATATTGCAAAGAGATTCTTTTTTCTTTTTTCTTTTTTGGTTTTTTTTTATCCTACACATCACACAAGACGTCTTATATAACTCGAATATCTTAAAAAAAATCTTCGTTGTTTATTTCATCCGATTTTGAATCCTTTAAATGAAGGACATTCTTCGACACTTTTTCTTTTCTTTTTATTTTTATAAAAGATATCTTACATACTATACAATGGTATTCTAATAAATATAAAATGTATGAAGAAGCAGCTTATTTAAATAGAATCTTCGAAGTATTTCTGACAAAATTGCTATACAAATGGATCGAATACGAAAGATTATGTGAATCGATCGAGCGATAATTGGGCTGTTCGTGAGAACGTTCCCACGAGGTTTGGGACTTCACTAAATTGAGAAGAGAGAAGTCGCCTGAGAGTGTTTCTCTTTCATGGGTACAGAAAAGGATGTTACTTGCATCGATAGTTTAAGAGGTCGATCCGTAATTATCCAGTTTAATTGCGGAAAGTTTCGATCGTAAAAATAAGGGAGCGGTTACGAATGGCAGAAAATGAGAATGAATCTTTTAAGAAGCGACCAGATAATTCGTACGAGTTCGTATTATCGACGTATCAAATTATTCCTATTATCTACCAGAGCAAATAATGTTTCTTCCGAATGAACAAAGTTATTAAGGATCGTTAATGAATGTGACAAAATTCATGTCTACGATCAATGCTTGGAAATTAACTTAATTACCCATTAAAATCACATTTATCATTTATACGTCACGAACAGTAATTAGATACATATTCACTGCGCATCCCAATATTGTATTAACAATTTAAAGGGACTTTGATTCATTCTAAAATAAAAAGTTAACATTCGATAAATATATCCATACTCTAAAAAATTATCATTTACAATGTATTTCCTACACTATGTTTATCGAATATATTACTTACATACATTTATTTATGATATTGTAAGATATTTTTGTTATGCCCAAAGAAAAAGAAAAAAAAAAAAAAAAAAAAGAAAAAGAATAGAAAAAAATAATCATTTTTTTTTTTATAATTTCCATCATTTATGCATATTATTTTCTCTAATGGTATTAAATATCGAAATAATTTTTTTTTTATCAGATATATAATACAATTCCTCAATTTGATATCCTTTAGACATATTGAAGCCTTGGAAAACTTACACGCGTTGCGTTTATCGAGACAGTTTTCAAAATAGAAACACTTTTTAGCTGTTAGCGAGCGTTACACGGCGACACGTAACGTGCCCTTATAACCAAGGGTGTTTTCGATTTATAACGACGTGCGACCACCCGCAAGGTTGGCACTTGCTGTTCGACGGGCCACCCACGTGCAGATGATAAATCTACGGACGCACGTATACAGTTTCTGTCTGCTAAATCCAACATGAAATCGCGAGCTATAGTGTCCGTCAGCCATAATAAATCGACATCCTTTCGTTGTTTCATTTTTTTTCCTTTTTTCTTTCAAATTCGAAAGAAATCGTTCATTGCATTACGAATGCATACTTTTGTTTTTGTACATTTCAGACAGACAGGCAGACAAGAAAAATGTTTAATTTGAAATAAACAATTTCTGATATTTTACAGTACATACATATTTTCCCTGTTAAATTAGATTGGAAATTTCTGTAAAGTTTTTTTTTTTAAAGTTTCTTTCCATCATAATATGCCCGTTTTCTCTCATATTTTTGATTAAACTTTTATATTAAATATTAAAAGTTTTTGAATTTTTATTTAATTATTTTCATACGTCTTAACACATTACGTTACGTTTTTAGCAATAAATTTTCATGAAGATTTATTTCATCAATCTGATTTCTTAATATTCCCAATGCTAATCCTTTTAATTATATAATATATTCACAAAAAACGTTTCACGATAAGTACAAGAACGTTAAATAAAATTGAAATAATATTTCTCTTTTTCTTTATTTTTTTTTTTTTTTTTTTTTTTTTTTTTTCTATAGAAATTTATACGAGGGAGAAGCTCTTAGCTTTTTTTCGATAACTCGAGCCATCATTATGTCCAATGGTGGAAAATGTAAATCGTGTTCGGGAAGATGCGATCGACTATATCGAGCATATCGGTCGACTTCATTCCCATTTCGTATGGAAGCAAAAAAGTTATAAAAAAAAAAAACAACGAGAAAGAAAAAAAAGAAAAAAAAGAAAAAACGGAAATTGCGCTTAACGTGGAGATTACCGCTGTGGTACAAGGATTACGAAGCTCGTAAACCCATTTCTCACGTTCTGCTGCATTTTCGAATCCTGTTTCTGTTTTTGCTTTCACGTACCTACGCCTTATCATCCCGTTAACGAATAGCAATCCTATTATATATAAAAAAAAAAAAAGCAATATTAAGCAATCATTCTGTTGTATCCTGGACAAACGATCGCAATGGTCCTTCTTTTTTATCACCTAGGTCAAATTTTTTTCTTTTTATATATGGACACATTTCAACATTTTTAAAGTAACATTTTTCTGGATAATATTTTAACAAGAATTTCTTCGTAAGTAAAATAAAACTTCTAAAACAAATCTATACAACGTACGTTTGTCAGTCTATACAATATCATATAAAACGTCATTTTAATATATTTTTCTCTTCGATATGGCAGACATATTTACTTATTTCTACATTTAATTTCCATCTTGAAAACTGTCAAAGATATTTGGATGATTCGGATTTTTATAGTACGTGCGAGAAACTGAAACGATGATATGACAAATATAAAAGATAGCGCGATTACGAAATTGATGGGATATATAAATCAGAAAGTAGAGAAAAAGATAAAGGAAAAGAGAGACAGTGAGACAAACAGAGTGTGTATGTGAGAGAGAGAGAGAGAGTAGAAAAATGATTTTATAGCAGCGATCATGTTGATAGGAAATTTATGAAAATGTATTGACGAAAAGAAAGTCCCTTCGAGATGGATTCAAATCATCTTAACGTATCTATCCATCTTCGTTAAGATCTACGTAAAAGCGATTGAGTTACTTCACTGACGCGAAAAAGAGACGGAAAAAGTGTGAGACAGAGGGGAGGAAAAAGAAAGAGAGAGAGAGAGAGAGAGATAAATAGACAGATAGAGATAAAGAAAAAAAGAGAAAGAGTGAGAAAGAGAGTGAAAAAGAGAGTGAGAAAGAGAGTGAGAGAGAGAGTGAGAAAGAGAGTGAGAGAGAGTGAGAGAGATAGAATCGTGGTGGAAAGTAGAGAAAGGAATTTATCCGAAGGAGCTTCATTCCTGACACCCTCGGTCCTTCCATAAGGATAAAGGAGCTGTCCTAGAAACAGATAGTTCTTTACGAGACCTTCCTCTAGAAGCCCTCGATCCCAAGGGCTGCTTGCTGTTCAGTTCGATAACTTTGAAATTTCTTTGGGCCTGTCACGTCATAATCCAAAGAATACGATCCGATATCCTTTCCTCCTTTCTAAATTCGATAATAATGAAATTTTTACATCGACGAACAATCCTGGACTAATCCATTGAACGTCAAAAGAAAGATTTTACTAATATTTAATACCCGAATAGTCCTCTCCTCGTTAAGAAGAAAGTTAATCTTCCTAAATCTCGACATTTCTTATTCTTCGTATTATCTTTCTTCTTTCTTGAATTTTTCTCTTTGTTCTTCATAGATTACGAGCTGTCGAGTTTTATTTAATTATTAACGCTTAAGTAAGAACAAGGGGGTAAGTTTTTTTTTTCTCACACGGTAGATAGTCTCACTTTTTCTTATAATTATTTCCCTTTTCTTCTTCGATCGGAATGAAGAACTGTAATGAATTCAGAAATTTAACGTTCATTGTAATAATCGTTTCCTTTTTCATTTATTATTCCCTTATTGTAATATTCTACTATATTTCATCTCGTAATATTTCTCATACAATAAATATTATATTTGATTAACAAATTAAGAATAACACAATCTATTATTTTTATTATTAATTAAATCATATCCTCGTATAAATTGTAAATATGTCTCTGTATATGCATTCATTATGAACTTAGTTTATAAATGAAAACAATTATATCTGCAAATTATTATGTTTACTTGAATATATGAAATTAGTCATGATGCTAACTTATTTTGCTAAGTTATTCCAGATGAATGATAAATAAAGCAAGTTTCGGACCAAGCTATAGAGAGACAGAGACAGAGAGACAGAGACGAGAGAAAGAAAGAGAGACAGAGAGAGAGATAGAGAGAGAGAGAGAGAGAGAGAGAGAAGTTATTCGTTGATGCATAAATTAATTTCCCTTCGCACACAATCTCTATCTCAAGACGGTACGTACATAAGCGCGTATGCCATAAATTCGTCGAAATTTCGCGAGCTACGGTGAAACTGCCAGCCTGTTTACCGAGCTGGTCCTAACCTACACGAGATCAGTTTATCGTCGTTCAGCCAAATGTGCCGTGTAGCGAAATCAAAGCTCCGGAATGCTGCCTTGATGGTATACAAAAGGATCCTACTAGCGAAAGGGGCAACGCCATTAGTTGGAAGCTCTCGGCGCTTTAAGGATCCACCTTCTCGAGCTTCTGAAGCTTTTCCTGTGGCTGCCATTAGCTTGCTATCACAACATAAGACCTTATGAGAAGAGAGTCCTTATTTGTTTACCTATGTATACAACGACGACGTATCGAAACTTGGATATATCCGTACACACAATGTATTCATTTTCTAATGTCTTATCTGAATTAAATTGCTAAAAAAATATGTAAATCCCTCAAGGTAGATGATGTAGTTATATTTTTTATAAAATTCTATTTTTCTTTTTTTCAAATTTAAAAAATTTCATTTTTTCGTTTAATCTTAACCAAAAATACGAGATAGATATGATATAATAGAAATATGAATATTGATCGTTTAATATAGTTATAGAATATTTTTTATATTACAATTTATTAAACTTTCTACGTCGTGTATAATTTATATTTTTTTTTTCTTCTAATTACATATATACATGCAGGCATGTATATACGTAACGTCCAGTTGTTGTATTTATTAAGAGAATTTATTGCCCACAACTTCTTTTTCTTTTTCTCCACGTTGCCTCTGAATACCGCGAAGTCGTTTAACGAGGCAATGAATTATAAATGAACCAGTACCGAGATTTACAGGTTACACTAATTAAACTTTCCGCCGTGAAGTTAACTCTTTGTTTATTTATAGCTTTTTCTTGATGTCTTCAAAATCGAATTAGCTTGTTCTGAGAAAAAAAGAAGGAAGATAACTTTTTACCAGTTCCAAGGTTCATCGAGTCCGACGAAGAGTTTAGACGGTCCTAAACATTGCCGAATTTTATAGAATACCGATCGAAAAATACGTATGCCATTGCGGTTAGTGCTGCAGATACTATTTAGGAAAGCACTTTTGGATATTAAGGAAACCGAGCCAATGGAAAATCGTTACTAAGTTCACGATGTTAGAGTCCACCAAATGTGCAGTAAGATTTTAAAAGGTATACGGATAACCTTTTGCCGTTTGCCATTAGTATAAAGAAGGGAAAAGAAAAGAAAAGAAAAAGAGAAAGAGAGAGAGAGAGAGAGAGAGAGAGAAATAAAGAAGAGAGAAAGGAAGAAAAATAACCATTGAAGCGATCAAACATAAGAATCTAATTATTGAAATTTATATTCGATGAAATTCAATTTCTGACAAGCTTTTATTAATTCTTCTCGTCGTATCGAGTTGTACGATCAAAATAAAAGAGGAAAAAAGTTTGTTACATTCGATTGTCCGTGTGCAACGATCCAACGTTCGTTTCTTTTTGTATTTTTCCTTTCGTGTTCTTTTTCTCTTCTTCTTCTCTTTCTTTCTTTTTTTCTTTTTTTCTTTCTTTTTTTTTTTTTTGAAAAAAAGAACATGCGATCCTTTTTACTACTTTGTGTTTGTACCGACTAAAAGTCATCGGTGTCGACAAGCATCCGAGGATTTTGATCGATCGCGAGCAACTTTTGCGACGTTTCGACGATAAAATCGCTCTTTGAAGCTGACGTGTTACAGAAAAAGTACAAATATAACGTTCGTAACGACGACCACCGTGGACGTTCTTATCAAAGACGCGTTTCCAACCCCATCCATGTCGTACTAATACACACAATCTGTTCTCTCGAATAGAAACGTCGTCGTTAGAATTTCCTCGAGAAAGAAAATCTCAAGAGTGTTCAAGCCTCAGGGATTTTTATGCATTCTAATCTTGGAAAGTTTTTAAACTAGGTCTCTTATGTGATCGATATATATATATATATATTTGCAATATGTCTTATTAATTTTCATCATTTGATTCACATCAATCTCTTTTTCGATGATGGATTTAAAAAAAAAAAAAAAAATAGAAAAAAGAAAAAAAGAAAACCATTCTTGAAGAAAAATTACAACGTGTATTTCATTGAAATGAATTTATTTATTTATTTATTTATCTATTTATTTCTTTTTTTTTTTTCATGAAAATAGAAAAAAGTCGAATCTTGATCTACGTCTACGAAACATATCACATATACTTCTACGTAGCAATTTCCTAAATATTTTTACAGTACGACCAGAGTTACAGAGAAATGAGAACTTCTCATCGAAAATATTTCAACTTGTATTTTCAGCTACGGTGATTCTCAAAGACGACGCTGTACCCTCTGAATTGTTACGGTAGAAGTAATTCTTGGTTTGTTATTAAATCTTATTTTGTTTCTACGTTAAATTAAATTCTATATTTCGTAAGATAGTAAGACCCTAAAATAGAACATTATTTATAATTTATTTAATTTCAATACTGCGTGTATGTGTATGTGTGTGTGCGTGTATGTGTGGGCAAAAATAATATATAAAAAAAAAAAATATATCAAATATAATATTTTCTCGAATGAATGGAATAAACGTAGATATTGAACGTAAAGGAAAAATGTGAAATGATATTCGAATACGTAATACTGTTCTTTCTCTCACTCTCACTCTGTCTCTCACTTTTCACTCTTACGACGTTGACATCACTCTCGACGAGCATACACGAAAGAATTTCAAAAGAAAAAGAAGGTAAAATGACGGAACCGTAACACCTAAGTCTTCCCTCCAATTTAGAACGGTGGAAACATGGCAACGAATGAAACGCGTAAACGTGTGCTACTATGTGCTTTGAGGTGGTCCTTACAAAGCCTGAATTCACCCTGTCGAGCAGCGAAGAATGCAAAATCTAGCTAATCCATGAGAAATCCCTCTAAACGAGGGTTCTTTCTTCTTCCCTCATGAACTACTCACTTTCTGATTTTATAACTTGCTACATTCCTTTGAAACAGCTTGACATACATATAACAATTTCATTCATATTTTGTGATTTATCGTCAAACAATTAATGATTTTAAATTTGTAAATAATATTATTATTATTATTATTATTATTTTTTTTTTTTATATCAATTTAGTAATCGTTATTAATTTTACTTCATATCAATTCTTTTTTTTATATTTACTTATCTAAATACAGTATTTATCTATGTGATATAGTTTTGCTTAAAATGTGGAAATTAAAAAAGAATTTCATAGATCGTTCATTAAAGCCAGTATAAATATTAGCGTGTATGATCAAATAATTTGATCTACAACATTAATAAATTATAGTATTACAAGTTAGTATACTTAGTATACTTAAGAGTGTTATATACATTCAACGATATACTAAAAAGAAGTATCCTAATCTTGTATTTAATTTTTAATTGGTATTTAAACTGATATTTGATATCAAGTATTTTAATACTATTTATACATATCGATATTATCTAAGTATCTAAATCAAAGTTTATCTTTCGTTTATCAAACTTTTGAAATTATATATCTTCTTTCTTACTCGTTCTGTCACGATGATATGATTAACACGGTTCAGTTAATTCGCCACACTGCAGTGACGCACAAGATTCTATAGAAAGGTTTTGAGAGAGGAAGGAGGATTTCCTCGATCGTTGTGTCTCCCATCCAACACATCCAAGACTAAAGTTCGAGCTCGGTCGTTATCGTTCTAGTTAGATGATTTCGCTCCTATACGAGAGGTTGGTCATTAATGTTGCTTTCCAGTCCTTTGCCCTACTTTCTTACCTTCCAAGACTTTTCTAAAAATCCATAGACCGTGAGATTTGATTAAGCAGATCGTTAAATACCGTATCTCCTCTAATTTCTAACGAGAAAGGAAGTAAGTCGACACGGCTATTACCATCCAAAGTATTTTTATATTTATTATATTTTCATATTTACTATACATTTAATATTCAATATATATATTATATTTTTTATAAAATGGAGTAAGATAAATAAACGATAATGCGTATAAATAAAATATGAAATATATATATATATATATATATATATATATATATATATCTGTAAGATACTGGTAAGATTGAAAAATAAAAAAAAAGGTTTTTTATAGCTAAGAAAGTCGAAGCTATAAATCGAGAAATTCATGCTCGTATAGAAGTACATTCGAATCAGGAAAATCGAAGATAGATCCTGATTGCTATAGTAGTATGTATTTCTTTGGAGGAGAGTTGGTGAATAACAATAGGGCTCGTAAGACCGAGCGTAATCACGATACTAGCTCTTGTCGTCGGCATAGTAGAAATCTTTTATATCGACACACTTGAAATTCCTTCCGAAACGTTTCTATTGCGATTCTAACGGTGTCTCTATATCGCAGATATCGTTTATATATTAGTAGTATACATATAAGTGGCATCTTGCGAACATATTTTCGTTTCGATTTTAAGTTTTCGAAATTTTTTTTTAAATCAAGACACGAAACATGACCTAAACGTGTTATCACATTTTTTCCAACCAACGTTAGAAATCATGTTATACTTTACCTACTTTACTTCGATTTCGTATTTCGATAAGCAAGGTCCATTGCGTCCGAGCAAGGGGAAAAATTGAACCACGTTTTCGGGTAAATCGTATTAGAACGTTCTTTACTTTTCCACAATCCAAATACATTTTCTTTCTTTTCTATCGTTCCTTTTTCTTTTCTATCTTTTTCGACGAAAAGTACTGTCCAGCGTTCTTACACCATCGACAAGAGACTTGCAATCTCTAGCAAAAGAGGATTATATTGGATCGAAAGGATATCACGATATCCTCTTGATATTTTTATAAAATATCTATCTATCTATCTATCTATATATAATATATATATTATATATATATATATGTATATATATGTATAATATATGATATATAAATTATGTAGATTGAAGTAATGAGAGGGAAAAGTGAATTTCGATCAGTTCGTGTAATCCGCGCGTTGAAAATACGCGTGTTGGATCGAACGAGTCGAAGCGGATTTGGAAGGTCGACACCATGCGTCGAATCGATCGGAAGAGAAAGAGAGAGAGAGAGAGAGAGAGAGAGAGAGAGAAAGAGAGAGAGAAAGACAGGGACAGGGACAGAGACAGACAGAGAGAGAGAGAGAAAGAGAGAGAGAGACAGAGAGAGAGAAAGAGAGAGAGAGACAGAGAGAGAGAAAGAGAAAGAGAGAGAGAGAGAGACAGAGAGACAGAGAGACAGAGAGACAGAGAGACAGAGAGATAGAGAGAGGGAGAGAGAGAGAGAGATAGAGAGTGAGTTTGCTATGCTCGCGTGTCGAACACGTTTGAGATGTGCAAGGGGCCGACACCATTTAATTACCGTACAAGCGAGCTCTTACGTCCGTGAAATGGAATTAATTGCCGTGATGACGGCATCCCTATCGTTCTCCACGAAGCCAGCAAGCCAAAGAGTTTTACTCTTTTCTGTTTTCTTCTTCGGCAAAGACGGCCAAACTTTTTCGTCGTTCGTTATCGAACTCGTTACTCTTTCCTAAGATTTATCTTGGTTTGATCGAACGAACCGATGCTATTTTTCCGTTTCATCAGAAAGTTACTCGTCCCTTACTTCTTTTTTATTTTCCCTGCTCTCTTTCATCTCGCAACGTAAACTCGTTACACAAACTATTCTTCCGAGCACGAAGCCAATCTTTTTCACCATTTACGAACGTAACTACGTAAGTAAGTACGTAGTAATTTATTTCATTCATTATTATCCATAGTACATTTTCCCTGTACGTATAAATCGTTCAGATCCTTATGCAGTTTTCCCTATTTCTTTTTTGTTACCGTTTTTTTTTTTTTTTTTTTTTTTTTTTTTTTTGAAAAACTATAACTCCTTTACGAGTAGTTGAAAATCAAGTTTGTTTATTTATTTATCTATTTTTCCTATTTTCTTTCTTTATTAACGTCGAACGATGCGCATTGAAAATTGAGATTGTTTTGAAAACATTAATGTAAAGTATAGTATACGTTTTTTGAGAAAACTTTGGAAAAGAAAATTGTTAAAATAAAGAAAGAAAGAGAGAGAGAGAGAGAGAGAGAGAGAGAGAGAGAGAGAGTGAGAATTCCGATTGTATTTACGATCTTTTCGTTGACTATGATATTGCAAATTTAAATGTAGATCATTTTCGGTGTCGTTAATGATTGATATGACTTACGAAGAAAAATTCGAAACCGAGTAAAATCGAAATGATTTTCCATTGATCAAAGTTTCCCACTGACGACGACGAAAACGAAGATGACGATCCACCTCGTTATCGTCCGTTTTAATTAACGTTGAGATTGAAAATCTGTTACGCTGGCGTTAGATGATGGCACGTCGTCGTTCGGGCACGTCCTTTGCTCGCGTCTCTTTCTCTCTCCCTCTCTCTCTTGCTTACTCTATCTTTCTCTCTCTTTCATCGTTGATCAAAGAGGTGTCGCTAATCCAAGAGCTCGAGCGTGCGCAGATTGAACGATACACATACTTCGTATCGACCTACTCGATCTAGCGACTCTATTTCTCTCTCTCTCTCTCTCTCTCTCTCTCTGTCTCTGTTTTTCTCTGTCTTTCTCTCCCTTTCCGTAGGTAGAGAAGCTCAAGTTCTATCAAATTTTCTGATCGCCAATTTTCTTCTTTGAAAAGACATTTTCCAGCATTCCTCAATGATTTACGTTTGACTTATTTTCGATATAATTGTCAATCATATAATGAGAAAATTAAAACGTATTGTTTCAAGAGAAGAGTTCTTGGTCACTTCACAAAGAAAGAATTGCTTTTAAATGAACACCGTATTGCTTTTACGTTACATTCTAATTTCTTTCCCAACATAGCCTTCCTTTATTGCCGCCCTTTATTGCCACCCTTCGATTCGTTCACGATCGAAACGAATCCGCGGTAGCAAAATGTACTCGTATCGGTGCTGAAATGTTTTAGCGTGAAAAAGGGAAAGATACAAGAAAAAGAAAGGAAGAAACAAAAAATAGAAACGTTATGGTTTCGTCGGAGAATCTTTTCTCTCTCTCTCTCTCTCTCTATATATATATATATATATATATATCCCCCCTCTCTCTCTCTTTCCATCTATCTTTCTCTTTCTTTTTCTCCTTCTTTTCCTATCTCCATTTTTGTCTTTATCTATCTCACACGTGAATGGAAAGAACTGGTTGCAGGTGGTATCATGCTCTCTAACCATCGCGGGATACGATAAACGAGGTGGGCGAAGCTGCCGGTACTGCTGATATAAAATTCGAAATTTTCCTTGTGGTACGTAGAAATCGGTAACGTGGCTTCCCCCGTATTATTTTACCACCCTTTTCGTAGGCATACCACCCTTCGCTCTACCAATAACCGTTCGACCTTAACAATCGCTATATCCATACCGAAACTTTACGCGCGAGCTGCGTCATGTGGTTTCGCAGAGAAAGAGAAAGAAGAAGGAATAGAGGGAGAGAGGGAGAGAGAGAGAGAGAGAGAGAGACAGATAGGCAGGTAGACAGATAGACAGATAAAGAGAAAGAGAGAAAAGGAAAGAGAGAGAGAAAGGATCGAACAAAAAAAAGAAAGTTAAGAAATAAAGGAAAAAGAAAAGTAAAGTATATGCAAGGAACTTCTTTTCTGTCGTTTCCCGAGATCCCGAAGGAGATCCAAGTATCGTAGAGAGAAACAGAGAGAGAGAGAGAGCGAGAAAGAGAGAGAAAGAAAGAGGGAGAGAGAGAGAGAGAGAAAAGACAGAGGGTAGGAATTGGAGCGAAAATTGTACCAAAGACGAAGAATCCTTTTCTTCTTCATCTTCTTCTTCTTCTTATTCTTTTTCTCTTTTTTCTTCTTCTTTTTCTTCTTCTTCATCTTTCTCTTTTCTCAACATTTTTTCTTGAAATAAAAGTAAAATAAAAGTAGAATTTAGACCATTCCTTTTCTCCTCTTGACACTTCTTACCATTTTTTATTTCTATGTACCTTTCGGTCTCTCTCGGTCATTCATATTAAGTATTTTTATCATTGTTACATATATAATGAACTATAATATATAATGTATTATATATTACTTTTGTACCTATGTCTTGTCCTTTCTCTCTCTCTCTCTCTCTCTCTCTCTCATTCTCTTTCTATCTCTAAAGTATTAATCAAATAAAATAAACAGAGATAAAGTATAATTCAAATTTATATTATATGAATAAGTTTACTCAGATATATGTAAAAAAAAAAAGTAAGGATAAAATAATTATTAAAACTAGGTCAAATTATATCAAATTTTTATCTCTTTTCTTTTGAATTTATTTAACTCTTGTATAAGTTTTATTATAAGCATATGAATGGATCTTTTTTTTCTACCTTTTCTTTCTCTTTTTCTCTTTTCCTATTTCTTTTCCTTTAAGCATTCTTTTTCTTCAAAAGTAAGATGTACTTAAGAGTACACGCTGAGCGTAGATAAGATCTAAGAAGTAACGAGTGGACGAGTTTAACGACTTCTAATAAGATCGTTGCTACAAGTTAAAAGACGAGTAAGCCGGTAGTATCTACGGTGGTTGTACTCTTAATAATGGACAGTTCAATTATCTCTCTCTACATTCTCTCTTTCTCTTTCTCTCTCTCTCTTTTTTTTTTTATCATCACTCATATAATAGTTTACGCTATAGAAACTTTTATTATTTCTCTTTTTCTCTCTCTCCCTCTTTCTTTTTTATGTAAATTTATTGTATAATGCGATAAAAAAAGTGTTTTCGACGAATTTGCAAATTCATTAATCCTATCTCGATATTCATTGAAATGTATGAAATCATTCAAAAATACGAAGTTAAAAATCAAAATTCATTTTCTCCCATTTACTACTACTATATATACATCTTACAATTTGAATCCTAGAAACGAGCAAAGCAGAAAGCTCGTAAACTTTTTTCCTCTATCCACTACCAGCACGGATTAATAATATCGACACTCAAAGCTACTTTAATTAGGAATTTTCTTAAATTTCTTCTCATTTCCTACGCAAGGAGGAACAGAATATTTGAATAATTCGACCGACGAAAATAGCGTTAAGTAGAATGAATTTCTCAACTACGATTAAAATTTTACAAGATCCTCGAAGGAAATGTTCTCGTTGAGAAGTAATGAGATCGATTTTTACCGTGAGAACGTCGTGGCTTATATAGGATGCTTTTTCGTTCAATCTTCGATATTTTTGTAAAGTCCAGAAAAAAAAAATAAATAAATAAAGACAGGAAGTAAAATTTGTCATTCAAAACGATTAAATATTTTGATAGTATCGTTAAAGATTGATTTCTTTGATTTTTTTTTATTTTCATCGTAAAAAATTACAATTATTTAGAAAAAAAGTATTGTTTAAAAAAGATCACTATTGCATAGAGAATACTTGTGAATGACAATAAAATTCTCATTAACGCTGCAATATCTTTTTTCTTGAATATCATTACTACAAAGGTTTGTCTCTATTTCTAAATACACATTACAAATTCACTACAAAATTCACTAAAAATTCATTCTTCGTAAAACTAACAATAGGAATTCATTTCATTGAATAATTTTATCTGTGGGATATTCGAGTAAAGATTGATATATATATATATATATATATATATATATATATATATATATACATTGATACAATTAAAATAGTCAATTTACTTTAATAGACATTTAATAATACATATTTCATAAAATATGAATTATTACAATAGATGTATATTATATTTTATACATTGGTAAAAGAAAATAATAAGATTTAATAAGAAATATTACCAAGAAAATTTTCTCAATGTTCTTTTATTAAACAAGCGTATCTGGCACTTTGTTATCGCAGGAAAGTCACGTTTCGATGTTCCGCGAAGATTCGCTTAAGTTCATTAACGTAAATTAGAAGATATTTCCAAAAGAGATGACAACTCATCCCTACCCCATATCCTCTTCGAAAGGGTATAAGAAGGAATGAAGGAATGAGATCTTCTCGAAGTACTCTTATCGTAGATTTTACACGTCGTTACGTTCTATGAATATGTCGTGGCAAGTCGTGTACAGAGTTTAAGATGGATAGTTCCTTGCGAATCTAAATCCTTCATCTCTTTATATTCTCTAGGAGCCATCCCTGAAAGGTCCTAACGAAAATTCAAGTTAAGTTCGAAGGAAACGTATTCGTCTAAGTATATAAAAGAGAGGTTCTTTTCTAATGGTTCATAAATGAAATGAAATACGGGATATCGTTCTATATAACGTAACATTGAAATGCTAAATTATTGAAAGTAATTACTGTTGTAATTAAATATCAGTCATTAGTAGAATTCGGTAAAAATGCATGGGAATTAATGGTTGCGGTTTGAATACGCCATGTATCCGAGAAATAATCGCAGTAGAACGTTTAAAAATTTTAAATATGTCGTATAATAAAATCAGAACATTTCTTTTTAATTTACACAAGAGCAAATTGCGTGTTAAGCATTCTTCACTGTAATATCCTATAAACGTATTATATTTTGCATCAAATTGATTTCATGTAATTACATTCGTATGAGATAAAACAAATTAAAAAAATTAAATACAATAATAATAATAATAATAATAATAATAATAACGAAGAAATAATATTAATAAACAAATAAATAAATAGTAGTAATATCGGTTTGTATCGATTGATTGTTTGCAATGAATTGGTCTTATACCGTAGTAAAAAATAAATAGAACATCAAGTATGTGTACGTTAATACATATATATATAATACGTAAACGGAACTCGCGTTCATCGGCACGCTACCTCCGAAAATAAAAGTTCGAAATGAGCGTGGGGCGATTTAGCTGGCCGGCCGGCAGCGCTGCGTCCTCGAAACGTTCCCGATTTAATTTTAGAAATCCTCCCCGCCTTCACCCTTGCGACCTTAGTTCTATCGCGATGCCGAAACACCACGGACGCGAATTCGTCGGAAGATAAAAATTTTCTTTCATTTATTCCATGTGTTTATGCCATGTGTTTTAAGAACAAGAAAAAAGAAAGAAGAAACAAGAAAGAGGAAAAGAAAAGAATAAATTGAAAGCAAGAAAAAAGATTGGAAAAAGGTGAGAGAAAAAGGGGAAAAAAAAAAAGAAAAGAACTGCGAAAGCGAAGAAACCAATGAAAGGAATCCTTTTATTTTCTTTTTCACGAACTTTCAAGAAATATTCAATAATAAAGGATTTCGTATGAGCTTTCTTCCCAAAGTAAAAGAATTAAACGTTGTTTTAGACGTTGCGACGCGATGGCGTCGCTCGCGAACTTCGCATCATAAACTTTGGAACGATCGAAAATTTTCCAAGAATATTCTATATACTCCACGACTCTAACGTTCTTTCCTCATTTCATCGTGTAATTTTCTCATCGTGATTGTGTGGTGAGAGGTAAAAGGGGAAGGGGCGGGATTTTTCTCGCGTAAAATGTTTTTCCCCGTTGTTGCCGATGGAAAAGGAAGGAAATCGAAAATAGAACATGATACGCAAATGAAAACATTAGCATCTGGCGAAATTTTCTCAATGAAATTACTTACTGACGTTTTCTGTATACGTATTTGTGCATGAGTGTGTGTGTATATATATATATATATATATATATATATGTGTGTGTACGATAGTGCATGTGTGTGTGAGAGAAAGAGAGAGAGAGAGAGAGAGAGAGAATAAGAGAAAGAGAAAGGGAAAACAAAGATAAAGGTGCAAACAAGCGACAGTTGATTAAGAAAGACGTGTTATACCAAGATGAAACTTCTTGATAGTATTCTTGTTCTTGATAAAAAAAAGAGAAACTTTCTGTTCTGGAAAGAGCATTGAAATAGAGTTACGTTGACTATGATGAAAATTAAACATAAAGAAAATGAAAAAGACAAAGAGAAATAAAAATAGATGCATTAATTAATGTAAGTTCAAATATTTCCGATGCAGTATTGTTTTAAAATATAATTGACGTAAGAATTGTAATTAAGAAACAAGGAAAAAGATATTCCTCGTTAAAGAGTAAAGAAGAGAGGAGAGAAAGAGAAAAAGAGAAAAAGAGAGTGGAAGGAGGGGGATGGAACGCGTTTACAAAGGGATTACAATAATTTTTTGAAATATGTGTCGAGTAAGTAATGAAAACTTTGTTATGACAAGAGCGTAGAAGAGGAAAATTTTATCGTTGTTTCTTCATTTTCGACGCAGTCGTCGAATAGCTGAATCTCTTGTGATATCCTAGATTCAACCGAAATAACTAAGTTACTTCGTTGGTATGCATTTCGTTGTAAGAGATCCTTGGATGATGTTGAGAAAATAAGAAAGGATAGATAAACGGTAGAAAATATTTTCAAATTCGTGACATTGTAAATATATATGTATATATATGTATGCATATATATATATATATATATATATATATACCTTTTGAATTGTTTCGGAATTTATTTATTTAAAAAAGAAAAAAAAGAAAAAAGAAAAGAGAAAATTCCAACGCGATTTAAGTTAAGACTTTATCTTTAATATCGGAAAATGCTGCGTAAATATTTCGTAAATTTAGTTTCTCTCAGTTTCTCGTCAATCCTCCTTTCTCATTTTCTCTCGTGCGAGAAATGAGAGGTAGAGAGAAAAGAGGAAGTTTAACGCGAACGTTTTCGAAGTTTGTTAGGCAACGCTTAACGTCATTCCTAAGTTGGAAATTGCATTCGGCTATATTCGGAATACTAGGTATCTGTACTTACTTGCTAGAGTTATCGATGTATGTATACATGACAGACGATATCAAACTCTACCGGAAATTAAAATCGGTATATATTCCGTAATTAGTACGTCATTAGAATTGCGTATTTGGTTCGTTTCTGTTTAGTGGATTTATATCAAGCGACGCATCACTATCTCCATTTTACATTTACATGTATTTAATGCCATCCAGTTAAATATATATATATATATATATATGTTATAGAAGATAAGTACGATAGGAGAAACATATTTTGACACGTAAAACATTTTAAATATAAATGTGAAACATTTTTTCATAATTTTATATATATATATATATATATATATATATATATATATGTATATATACACCACATACCAACATACCAATTAAAATATTCTAGAGTGCTCATTTATATGACTTTTAATAATAATTTTTCATTACTTAGTATATAATTACCTAGTAAAATATGTTTCATTTTCCGTTTTGTTACAATTTTATTCTAACACGTTTTATAACATAGACCGTATTAAAAATTTTCAAATTCTTACGAAAGTATTTTATCGGAGAATCGAACGTTGTATAGAAAAGGAAAGAAAGACGATCTTATTTCAACATAGCAGAAAAGAAAGAAAGAAAGAAAGAAAGAAAGAAAGAAAGAAAGAAAGAAAGAAAAAAAAGAAAGAAAGAAAGAAAGAAAGAAAAAAGAAAAGAAAAAAAAGATAAATAAATAGACATTCACGGGTTGGATTTCTAAGAAAGTCCTTTCCGAAGCTCGTAAATGGAGCGTAAATTCGAAGGATGAAGTTATTCGTTGATCGTTTGGAAAGATATCGTTTGTAGGAAGTTTAAGTGTGAGAGAGATAAAGAGATAGATAGATAGATAGATAGATAGAGCGAGCGAGAGAGAGAGATAGAGAGAGATAGAGAGAGAGAGAGAGAGAGAGAGAAAGAGAGAGAGAGAAAGACAGATACAGAAAAAGAAAAAGAGGGGGAGAAAATACATATACATATGCATATACATAGAGATAGTGGACGCGTTTATACGTATTTTAGTTCGAAAATAGAGTAGGCGTTTGAGTGGTGTTCCTCTTCCCCGCGTATGGAGCAACGCATACGTGCGTTCACCCTTGTTTGCACCGTCGCCAAGAATATCGTTGAGAGCAACGTCGTCGAAAGTAACGTCGTCTTCGAAGCACGAGGACGCGCAAACGTTTTCAACTTTTGAACGAACGTGAACGGACGTAGTCTCTTGTGACCTTTTTTCTTACAACGACGGCAACGTCAAAGTCGTGACATCGAGTGTGATTTTCATTTGATTTTTCGTTCACGTTATCATGACTCTTTCTGTGAAATTGATATAAAAAGAAAAAAAAAAATAGAAAAAAGAAAAAAGAGAGAAAACGAAAAAAAAAGAAAAATTACAAGAAGGAAGTGATGAAAAAATAAGAAAGTACAAATAATAGACGTACAAACAAATGGACTTTGTTGATTGTTCAGTGAAAAAGACATAGAATGATGATAAATATGAAAAAAAGTGTTTCGATTTCATCGTAATAAATTCTGCAATTGAAATTTTGAATTAATAAGAAAATCGAAATGAAACGCAAATGAAAAATGAATTATGAGAAATGAGGTAAATCATCATCATCATCATCATCATCGTCATTATCGACAATAACATTTTCATCATCCAGATCTTAGTGAGTTCTTCTAAATTTCAATCCCATAAGAGAGAGAGAGAGAGAGAGACAGTATTAGAGTGACATCCGGTGTTCCGGAAACGAAAAGGTTCTAGATTCTAATAATAAAGATACTTTTATTTCGTTCGTCAACCATTCGTAGAAGTTATCGTGTTAACGTTGATACGAAGTGAATTGTGACTTAATCTGATTTTATCATCAGTCCAACGTGAATTTTACTTCATATTGATAAAATACGATTAATCCAAAATAATTTAACATTATTATATAAATTTTTATCATTGATTTTTAATAAAAACGATCATGATTGTTTTTAATTTTATTTTCATTTTGATATATTATTAGATATTAACGTTGGAAATAAAGTTTGCAAAAGAAATTATTAATTAAAAAAAAAAAATATATATATATATACGATTTTTAATAAAAAATTAAAAATAAAAAAACATTTCTATTTCGATAAGACGAAAATTAACGATCGATTTAAGATCGATTGATTTCGATCAGTATCGTGCAATTCAATGCTAATTTTATAATCGGTGGACGAATTAAAAGAGAAATTGTTAAAACAAATGTCGAAGATGCTTCGTTTGGAGTTGCTTGGTGTTGTGCTTCTCGCTTGCACACAAATTCTCACAGAACATCGTGACTCACGTGAAACTCGTGCACCTTACATCAATTATCCGAGGTATCATCAAGAAAGCTTGGAACCCGTGACGAAAGATGTTAAAATAAAACATGGTCGATTACGTGGGACCGTAGTCAAACCGAGAACCAATCACGATCTTCAGTTAGTCGACGTTTTCCTCGGTAAGTAAGTAATTGCATGCATCAAATTGAAATTCTCATTTCAATTAAACATTTTTATTCAAATGATTCAACAATTCTATTTTGTATCAATTTAATGTTCAATGCCTATATATATATATATATATATATATATATATATATATATATATATATATATATATATATTTCATTAATCACTTTATACAATATATATTTCATAATATCAGGCTTTGACAAAGCTAATAAATAATCTCTGATTTTTATAATACTTATTATTATAAAAATATTAATAATTATATGACAATATCGTGAATAAATATATACGTGTACGTGTGTTTGTGTGTATATGTGCACATAACTATATTATCATAAAATAGTAAGTTATTTATTATTTTGCGATATCGAATTTTAAAGGTAGATTCTGTCTGATTCTCTTCAATGTATCTATCAGCATATATAAAAGTTCTTTTAAACTCGACAATATCCTTGAAAGCAGTACATCCTTGTACATAGCTATAGCAATCGAGATCGCGTTCTGCTTATCGTATATAACGGAAACTAGAAGGAACAGCACCGTTTCCCATCGTGAAAGGACGATATATTCTGTGAACCGTGTTGATACGAACATAGCTTGGTACGTCGCAAAGCCGTTCGTCATTGATGGAATATTCACAATTTGAATACCAGACCCTTTGAATAGATGAGATCGAGATCCTCTGAAAATCGGTAAACGTTTAAATCGTCGACCTCTTTGAAACATCACCATCAGAGAAGTCTTCGTCCAGTTTTATTAATCGTTCGTTAAAATAAATACGACATTTCCCACAGAAAATGTTATCTCTTTTTTATTCACATTATAAAAATAATTAATTAAAGTTTCATTGAATTTTTACACTTAATCGATTTTTTTTATTTTATTTTAAATAATGATATTCTGTAAATTGTTATTATATAATAATAATAATATATATATATATATATATATATATATATATATATATATTTAAATAAACGTTGCTCTTACGAAAAATGAAAAATAGAGAGAATAGGTTCGAAGACGTCTTCGTTCGAACACTATGTTTCAGTGACTACACTCGATAATTACGTTTCAATAATCAAACTCGACGCTTAATATGTATGAATGTATGTCAAAAAAAAAAAAAAAGGAAAATGAACAAAACAGTTACGAGCAAGAACATATAATGAATTATACGCAGTATACGTTTATGTTATCACGGTCTCTTATTAGGATAGAATTGATTTAAAAGAAAAGAAAAGAAAAAATAAAAAAAATCAAAACAAATACATTAAGTACGGGCGATTTAAATACAATCGTAAGCACTATCGTATTATCTTTGTCAATAAGTTTTTGTTCTTACTACTCAATCGTTATTTATAAACTCAATATAAATGAATGAATAGATCTGTTGATTCTGCCTGTCTATGTGAGTTCAACGTAACGATTAAATCGTTGAAGTAAAAAAGAAGAAAGTATTTCTGATGCTCTTTGAAATTCTACGAAAGCTTCTTGAGAGAAGGATGGAAGTAAAATTCGGCTGGGTTAGAGGATCGTAATAGTGGAGTTTCGCAACATAGTTCTCTCTTTCTATCCCTCTCTCTCTCTCTCTCTCTCTCTCTCTCTCTCTCTCTCTCTCTCTCTCTTTCTCTATCTTTTAGCAATCAGGATCTCTCTCCGATGGGATTCGATACGCCGTTAAAGAGAACTTCGTTCGAAAGGCGAAACTTTCCACGAGCGACCTCCCGCGTTTGATCAACGTATCCGCACGGCTTTGAGAATCCTGATACGTCGAAGGATCCAAAAGAAGAAGCGTCCTGGGTGTTTCGGGAATAGATACTCTCTGTTTCCATCTTCTTGTATACCTCTCTCTCTATCTCTCTCTTTCTCTTTCTCTCTCTCTCTCTCTCTCTCTCTCTGTCTTTCTCTCTGTCTTTCTCTCTGTCTTTCTCTCTTTTTCTCCCTCTTAAAAGAGAGTTCTTTGCTAACGTATACCCGAGTAAATGCTTTTAAAAGTGCCACCCACGTTTCCGAAACTTCAACAAAAGTTTCATCCTATGCGAAATCTATATAACTTTTTTCTAGTGAAAATTTTTCATTTCAAAAGAGAATCAAATCTGTGACGTCCCAGAGGTACCATTGTATATTTTGCCGCGAGACACAGAGCAAAAGTTTTGAACGAGATGAAATTGAACGAAAATCATTGTACTAAAATCGTCGTTTTGGTTATTGTAAAAAAAAAAAAGAAAAAAAAAAAGAAAAAAAAAATAGAAACTCTTCGGTATTTTTAAATTTTAAAAAAAATTCTTTTTTCTTTTCTTTTTTTTTTTTTTTTTTTTTTAATTTCAATCTATCATTATTCGGATATAATCATATTAATATGAAATTAAAGTGAATAAATAAGTAAATTATGTGTGAATAATCATAGATATAACGCTATACAATTAAACGATAATGCAATATCATAAAATGTTCATAAGAATATGTATTATACATATATATGTATATATGTATATATATATATGTATGTGTGTGTGTATGTGGGTGTGTATATACGTGTATACATATATAGGTACGCAAGAGATAATTAAATATTTTATTTTATGTAAATATATATGTACCTATGTGAATACTCGCATGCTAAGTGCCAACGTATATAATGATAATGTAAAAACTTTCTGTTACCATACCGCAAAGCTAATTATGCAGGAAATAATTACGATGATATAAATATTAATCGATATTGTCTCACACAAGGGAATTTCACAATTACTGTTAACTCATCGACAAGAAAGATGAGAATTATTCTGCATTTCGAAATGTCTATTCTATCGAACGACTTTTACAAAGGAAATAGTTACGGTTGAAGTTACGCGCGTGTTTTAAACGCCTCACTTGAACGGACGTGCATTCGTGGCCGTTTTTAATTTCCCGAGTGAATTTGAAGTTCCGATGGAAAATACTTCAACTTTCACAAACAACGAAAACTCTCCTATCACCAAAGTGAATTTCGCAAAAGCATGATCTATTGCGAATCTCCATTCGTTGTAGGTAAAGTTGGGTGACTCGAATCCAAATACAATATGTTTTTTAAAAGTATGTATATAAGTTTGTAAACTGAATCGGTTTATTTATTATATATATATATATATATATATATATATATATATATATATATATTAAAAATAAACATATAAATCGACGTAATAATATTCAAATATTCAATCTATTTTGTATGAATGGTTTTACTCTTTTTACTTTCAATTTCAATATTTTTTTACAATTTTTCTTTATCTCTTTAGGAAAGAATTTACTATAATATATTTTTATTTTTATACCAAATGACTATTACTAATATATCAAACGAACTTCATAATATTACGTAATATTTGCTTCAATTATTTTTGAAACATCTGTTCAACATAATTTATATTCAAACAAGAAATATTAAAAAAAAAAAAAATATATATATATATATACCTTTCTACTCTCATGTAATTTCGAAACAATTAAAAGTGAAACATTTCGAAGAGATTATTTTTATTTTTCAATGAAAATACGAGTCCCACGGGTACATGTAATTTCAAGCGAATAATCAAGTTCGTTTACCTTTATTTGCTTTTTGT
The DNA here is from genome assembly GCF_050613455.1 of Vespa mandarinia. Taxonomy (NCBI): domain Eukaryota; kingdom Metazoa; phylum Arthropoda; class Insecta; order Hymenoptera; family Vespidae; genus Vespa; species Vespa mandarinia. The sequence goes on from NC_140819.1 coordinate 3,048,963, forward strand.
ATTACGTGGCAACAAAACGAAGTAGCAGATATTTATTTGCCGGTAAATCACGAAGTAACGACGCCTCCGGCTGGCCATTATTCAAACGTGTCCGAATTCTGCCACAGAGCAGCTCTTCGCAGTGCATTGAGACATGAAAAATTCATCGTCACGATAAAGTCCGTTTGCTGGTCGATCTATCGATCGGAGGACAAATAAGTACAAACGCTCAAGCCTGTGAACGAGCTTTCGGATTTGATGTTGCGTGCAAACAAGAGTGTCTACGCGTTATATCCTATTTTCTCTTTTTTTTCTTTGCTAGAAGAGAGAACTAAAGAAAGATAGATATATAGATAAATAGATAAATAGAGAGAGAAAGAGAGAGAGAGAGAGAGAGAGAGAGAAAAGAACGTTTTCAAAGTGAAAGAACGATTATCACATTGCACGTTCATTCGTTCTTTCTCTGAGCTATTTTCAACTGTAAATCCGGTAACGACGATCCATACGAAAAAATTTATCATCGTTATATAGGAAAGGCTATATCACGTATCTCGAATGAAATTTACTAGACACTGTCAAGGATCTTTTATATATAAAGATCAAAGAAAGTATCGTATTATTTGATTTTGATCGGTCGATAATAAAAATCATTTAATTTGATATTAAATTAAGGATAGGATAAAAAAATAGATATATCTTTTCTATTCTTTCAAGATATTTTTAATTTATACGTAATAATAATTATTCATATAAATGAAGCGGAATATTTTCTATCTCAGGAATATAAAAAAGTCGTATCAACTGGTGATGGATTATTTATTTTTTGTTTTGTTTTTCCGTAGAACGTACACGAACGAGGGGGGAAACAATTTCGTTCGTTTGAAACACACTTGATCGAGAACGAGGTGTCTACTTTTACTAGGTTTCTAATCGATCAGAGAATACGTTTGAGAACGAATCGAAAAGAAAAATAGATGGATAGACATAGAGGTAGAGATAGAGATAGAAACGGATACAGTGGCAGAGATAGAGATAGAGATAAAGATAGAGATAGAGAAAAAGATAGAGTGAGAGAGAGAGAGAGAGAGAGAGAGAGAGAGAGAAAGAGAAAGAATCACGAATTAATCGGTTTGATGGGACGTTCGAGAGCAATGCTGACAAATCGACAAGTCGAAAGTGTCGAACTAAATTGTTCAACTATGTTTCAGGAGTCCCATACGCCGAGCCTCCAGTCGGCTCGCTCAGGTTCACGCCACCGAGATCACCGCAACCCTGGAGAGGAGTACGACAGTCTCTGGAATTTGCTCCGGTTTGCCCGCAAGTACTACCGAATCTTCGTGACGAGGTGAAACCAGCACGCTATGAGTATCTCGAGAGGCACTTGCAGTATCTCAAGAACCAGAGCGAGGATTGTCTCTATCTCAACATCTATGCTCCACATCAGGCAGAAGGTAAGTTTTTTTTTTTTCATTTCTCTATATTTGAAACATTTCTGGTGGTTTAGAATTTTTGTACGAATTGATCCTATTTTTTTATTTTTTATTTATTTTTTTTTTTTTTTAAGTAGATATTTATCTACATATATTGAACGCGTTATTCTCATATAATCGAAAATGTTACATGTAAAAGTTAGTTGAGCGATATAGAATTAATTTATTTTTGCAGAGTTTTTCCATTGTTTATTATCTTAATCGATTATTCGAGGATTTACTTATCCAACCATTCTTTTCCATATTTTATTAATTCGAATAAAAGAGAATATTTGAGAAATACATTTTTACCTTTTATTCTTTTTTCATTTTTCTTTTTCTTTTTTTTTCTTCTTCTTCTTCTATCTCGTAATCAAAGCATTTATCTTTCATATCTTTTGAATATAAAAATGTTAAGTTTTTGCTTGCCCATATGTATGTATGCGTATAGAAACGCGCTGTGTTTAAAGAAACTAAAGGGTTCGCTTTATTCTGCGTGAAGGAGATAAGAGCTTGTGCATTAATCATAGCTTATAAAACTTTTTCGTAGATTAACTTAATCCTGAATCTATGCGGCCTCGAAAGCGTTGCGATTAATAAAGGTATCTCGAAGCGCACGAAATCTTCTCCCACCATTCTCAAATTCCTATGCCACCTCTCCACCCACACCCTATCATATCGAAGAAGTAATATCAAGCCTCAGATAGTAGCGAATTATTTTCTCGTTTGTAATCGATGAAGCGAAATGCTATGGTATTATGTGGATTAAGTATATATGCCAAGCTGGGAAGTCGGGCATGAAAACGCACGGTTTTGGAACGAAATCCAAAGAAAATCGGTATTATAGCGAATTAATTGAATAACGAGGCGTAAGTAATTAAGATTCATTAGAAAAAAATTTTTTTATTATTAACCATTTGCATCAAAAACGTCATTATTGGAAAATGTTATAAATCGGTGAAGATGAAATTTTTTTTTTTTTATTAAAAAAATTCAATATCTGTTGTGCTCATCTGTATGATATGCCGAGAAATTTTATCCGATGATAATTGAATTAAATTGATTTATCTGTTATCGATAATAGAGTATGAAATGTTTCCTTTTTTAATACCAAACAAAAATTCTTTTAAAATTCTCATAAAGATCGAACAATTCGAAATATTCGAATGAAAATTCTTTTAAGATTCAAATAAATTTTTTATCATAAAATATTTAGAAATTTCTTATTATATTGTTTCGCATTAATTAATACTGCCAGTGCAAATAAGATTTTGCTATTCTAATATTAATTGTTATTCCACGATAACACATGACTTTCCGACAAGACGTAGCCGCCATAGCTGAGAAAGCGCGAGGCACATTTGAATAAAATTTAATGCGCCGTTTTAAACGGAGAAACGCACGAACGTGCTCGACGGGCGTTCTCACGGAGAGAATGCACTTTAGGGTAATTACAACGTACTTTATGCCAACCGCGTTCGACAAAATTTAGAGAGATTTGCCGTAATTATTTCGTGGTTCTTTGCTTGTCCGGTTATTAAAACACGATAAAATATTTATTTCTATTTCATCGGTCGATAAAATTTTCCACATCCTTCTTTTTTTTCTTTTTTATTTTTTTATTGTAATTGTTTTAACATTCTTTTTATTTCTATTTTTTATTTTCACGAATCATTTATTTCTTTTTTATATTTCTTTTTCCGGCCTCGAAAATTTATCTTTTATTACAATATATTTTTTCTACTCCAATTATTTATTTGTACGTTGGCAGTATACCCTTGCACGTATGGTCAACCATTAACGAGTAGGTATTACAGTTATCAACATGGATTTTCCAATATTTAAACCAGTCAGCGTGTTTGTTCCCAGTTCTCTCGGTTGTCATTGCAACATGAAAAAATTTTACATCGAAATATCGACATGTAACGGGTAGTTTTATGGTTGCCGTGTTCATATTCACATGGTTGAGGGATAAGGGTAAAGGGGATCGGTGGAGAATGATCGAAAGAGGGAAATGCATCGAAGCTATGTGGTAGGTGCTCGCCTAGACGAGCTTCATTCGCGATCCCCGTGGTTCGTGGGTCGTACCTTCAAAAGATGAAAAATGCAAAAAAAAAAGAAAGGAAAAAAAAAGATAAAAACGAAAAAAAAAGAAAAAAAAAACAGAGAGGAGGAGATGCTAGTGGCCGCAATAGATACGCCTGTCTACTTCGCGAATCGATTTTCATTTACGTAAAGGGCTCCAGCGAGGTCTCTGGGCTCTGGGCTTTTATCGGTAATTATAGGAAGCATTAAGAGTGTCGATATCGGTAGCTACGCTTTCATTTTTCTCATTCCACTTTGTTCTTTCTTTCTCTTTCTCTCTCTCTCTCTCTCTCTCTTTTTCTCTCTCTTTCTCTATCTCTAGGATCCTAAAAGGATCTAATTAAAGGTAGTCTACTGTGGTGAGGCGAATTGCCAATTAGCGGCGAGAGTAGTCTTACGTTCGAATCGAAACTCGTTCTACTCCATTCGTTCGTTCTCTTTCAATCGTTGAAGTATGTCTAATATAAGAGGTCTCCGTCTTTTTCTAAGAAACTTCGTAACCAGTAAAGATAATATTAGACGAACTGTGAGATACGACAACTCGATGTATTTTATATACTTTTGTAAAGAAAGAGAGAAAAAAATTCATCAATATGATAATATATGATATCGGTATTAATATTGAGGTAAAACAAAAATTTTCATCCATGTCCAACACTTTGGGGAAACTATCGGGGAACTTTAAAGAAACAAAACAAAACAAAAAAGAAAAAAAAAATAGAAAAGAACAAGAAAAGAAAAGAAGAAAAATAACGAAGGAATAAGATACAGCTTAAAGAATCAGCCGGTTATATCTCACGCGCATTTATCGAGCCTCGCCAAGTTGTAGTTCAACCGAGAAATTTTCTTTCTTCCTTTTAAAGCAAGAGAGAGAAAGAAAGAGAGAAAGAGAGAAAGAGAGAGAGAGAGAGAGAGAGAGGAAGATCTTTCGTTGGAGGAAGACGACTTTCGAAATTGCTAAGATGACGGGATAATTCTGCGTGGAAGAAGATGCAGTTTGGGGAAAGGGGAAGCCTTAGAATAATTTAATTCGACGTCGGTAAACAGAACTCATTCGTCTCTTCCGTCGGAGAGCGAACGTGTGTTCCGTTCGAACGATAAAAGAGAGAAAGAGATAGAAATAGAGAAAAAGAGAAAGAGAGAAAGAGAGAGAGAGAGAGAGAGAGAGGAAGAGAGAGAAGGAAGTAAGAGAATCGCGATGAAAGATGCGCTGGCGTTGCAAATAAATTGGAAGTGTCCAGCCACGGGTTAAAGGGGCTGTTTCGCGGAAGATATACGCGCCCTCTTAAATATTGGATGGTGAGCCTTGCTAGGAGAAGATGAAGAAGGAGGGGAAGAAACGTGAGAGAGCTTCGGAGAAGCCGCTTTCCACTTGTTCGAGGCATCTCAGGCGCCCTTCGGAAAATATCGGGAAATTCATTAATACGCGATCTACGGGTGTAACATAGCATCGTATAAATCTTACCATGAGACAGAATTTACAGCATCGTGTAGTTACGCTGTTGGTTCTATATCGTGACGTTATGTGTGTATGCGTTCGAGGGCTGATTTGAACTCTCGTCTTTCTATTTTTCATCTTATTTCTTTTCTCGCCAGGGTTTAACCTTTTGTCGATATAACTCCGTCGATAAATATCGATTACATATCGCTATCGATAGCATCGATATTTCTCAATATTTATCGATGTTATGGGGGATCGTATATACATTGAATATGTGGAAAGTATCCGTAAATATCGATAAGTACGTATAGATATGAATGATAAACTTTTGGTTTATCGAACGATAAAATTGTCGATCTATTATAAAGAATAAATTTCATCTCTTAGTTATCATATAATAGATGTAATATTGACGTAATATAATATACAATATGATACCATTTACTCGTTGAAAATAATAATACCGTGTAATAATTATAATGTAATAATGTAATAAATTATTTCAATATGATTATTACAATGTTAATCCTCTGCATATTCACGCAAATATTATAGTATGCTATAGTAATTTTATAAGAGAGAATATCAATGGTAGTACAGTCGGAGAAAGAGAGAAAATCGTCGAAAGCTCGTGGTCTTTTTCTTAAAACTTTCTTCAAGCACCACTCCGTGTACCGTTTTCGTTTCAAAGATTTTGACCCTTCTATCTCTCTCTCTTTCTCTCACACACTATCTATCTTTATCTCTTTCTCTCTCTCTCTCTCTCTCTCTCTCTTTCTCTTTTCCTGTAGTTCCATTCCTCTCAAAGGATCGCGGAATGAGATCCGTATATCCTTCAAGTTCCCTTCAAGACGAAGATGAAACCACCGTTTTGTGGTAGAATAAAAAGAAAAAAAGAAAAAGCGATGCTATGCGAGAATCGTCTTACGTAATAATAAAAGTTTACATGGCTATTAAAAATCTTGAGAATTTCAATTTGATACGTGCGTGAATGTGTTTGCATGTATCTGTGGATAGATTAATGTACAAATTGTTTTATATGAAAAATAACAAATTACTTTAGTGTCTTCTTTTTCTTCCTATTTTTTTCTTTTCTTTCTTTTTTTTTTTTTTTCTGTAAACTCTGGCCCGCATCTCCCCAAGGCCAATATCTAGAATCTAATTAACCACAGATGATGTAGCAAAATGATTGTGGAGTACCTACCTCTGTTACAGAGAACTCGAAATATGCCCACAATTATGGCGATAACATCGGTGCGTGTCGGCATTATTACGTAGCCGCAAAATGTATTTCGACTATTTCGTTCGATGTGTGAACATTATATCCGTGTATGTACATAGAATATACGTACGATTTTGTACAACCGCGATGACGTTTAGCGAAATAACGAAAAGCGTATGGTTAACCCTGCTGACTTTCGGCTACCCAATAACCTACGATACATCTACGCTAATATCTTTTACCAATGGGAACAGGAATAACTGATTTTATGATGTAAATGGGGCTAATTGCAATGACATTGTGTATTTACGAAGGGACATGAAATTTCATGTAACGTGTTAGCATGTATGTACGATTCCGAGCTGTCATAATATTTGTCATCCTTTTGAATCTATCGTTATGTTATATTTAGATAAAGGATATATATTGTCTATAGGAAATATATTACATATAAAATGTTATAATATATTAATATGGATAATGTTGATAAGGAAATTATATTTATTCATTTCAATCGATATTTATCGTTAATGAAAATTGGATAAATCTTAAACGAGAAATTATTTCCTATTTTCTTTTTTTTTCTTTTTTTTTTTTTTAAGTAAGGGAAGAGAGAAAGAGAGATAAAACATACTTTCTACAAGAATAAAGATAGCTATTCGCATATACCTACGTTAAACTCTACTTCACGAACCTACAAATTCCTCCAATCGCTTCTTTCGAGTTCACTCGCATTCAACGGATGCTTTCTTAAAGTTCAATCATTTCCGTCGAAAATGCCAACAGAGAATGTGCATGACAGTAGATAAAGATGTTTGCTGAAGTTTCCTTCCAAGCGACCACGTTTGAAGTCGAAGTTGTAAATTGCCAACCGCATGCGAGGACGGTGTACATTCGAAAAATAACCACCGAGGAGCTTGCCTTATACAAAGTTGAATGTGAATGATGTTCGTCCTAACATTTCCGTAGATCAGGATATACAGTAAGAAGTCAAAATATTATAGCTATCGTAAAATACATATATATAGAAATTGATACATGTAAAAAAAAAATATATATATATATATATATGAAGTACATATACATATATCTACACTTGCATTGTTATTACTATAAATAATAAAATGATATATAATAGAATATAATAATTATTATGATCTATATAGATGTATATATGTTTGTACTGTTTATATGAGATATAATTTATAAAAATTATTATAGATTTCATATATATATATATATATATATATATATATATATATATATATATATATATGAATAATTTATATTTAATGGAATAAATTAATAATATAAAAATAACTCGTGAAACGAAACGAGCACTCGAACTTTCACATACATACCCTATGTATACATACATACACTATGTGTTTATATATTTCTACTCTTGACTCTCGCTCTCAAATTTTCTTTATTCGTCTCATTCTCTCTGGTTTTATGTGACAACGCGCAATGCGGCACCCATATGGTTCTGATAACGACGTTATCTGACCGAACTGTGCTAGGTCGCGCGTGTTACCGGCACGTCTCACCGGTTATTATTCTCGGCCGATCGCTGCGCATTGATTTACTATTAATCGCAACTGTGGAAAATCAAATGGTGAAGATTACGAATTTCATATGCGAAATAGTATTTCTTTTTTTCTTTTTTTTTTTTTTTCTTCACTCCTACCGAATTTCCTTATTATGATATTAATTCTAAATTATTCTGTGCAAAGTTCATACGATCGTATTCGATTCGATGAAGTTCATTATAAGAGTTTTATAAATATAAATCATTTATTTTTCAAATAACTTTGTTTATATTTTTTATTGAATAACAAAAATATTTAGATTTTGTCTGATCTCGAATGAGATAGATAGTCCATTTCATTAGAAATGATTTCGACAAAAATGATTATCATTTATCACGACAATTTTTATATTTTATATATGTATTAAAAATAAAATTGAAGTGTTTCGATAACTAAACAATTTGATCATATCATTTTGATAAAATTACTTTGAAGAGTTTCATGAAAATGGATCGCCGATTCTTTACGATCCTTATGTTTGACGAGGATAATCAATTTCTAATGGAGAAAGAAATAAAGATGAAAAGGAAGAAGGAAAGAAAGAAAGAAAGAAAGGAAGAAAGAAAGAAAATAAGACGATAAAAAGTCGTCGTAAAGGGAAAAAAAATAAGAGAGTAGTAGGGATGGTTGGAAGAAGTCGAGTCGTCATCATTCGAGAAAGAATTTCGGATCGTCAAGAAGTTCGTGCCCGTTAGCTCGGTCGTTACTTGAAAGCACGTCATGATGAAATTAGCTTTGTTACGTCAGACGAAAGCGGTGCGTATCCTATCACTCTTTCTCTCTGTCTTTTACTTTCAAAGCTTTTTTCTTTTTTCCTTTTGGTTTTTTTTTCCTCCTTAACATCTCCGATGTTATCACCTCGTACACGTGTCCTTATAACTAAAAGGAGAACATCCGTCGAAGACATTTTCACCGTTCACTTTTTGTCTCATGTAAGTGAATCTATAACGTTGTAATAGTACGAAAGTGTAAATACACGCATACATATATCGTTTTAAATATTTCAGATAACACCGTCAAGATAAATTGTATGTATTTGTATATGAAAAGCTACTCAATTATTTTTAATTGATTGAATCTTTCGAAGTGATAATTATTACAAAAATAAAAAAAAAAAAAAAAGAGAAAGAGAAATGCCTTATCATTAACAACTAAACTATATTTATTGCGTTGATAACTCAATTAGATCGTTCTTATGATAGTTATTTAATGAAAAAAAAACAAATGAATTTTCTCGATAATATTAATTGATCGTTCGTCAATGGAAGTTTCTAATCAAAAGTTTTGTAAATATTCAAAGAATATCTCGTTCGAATGAACAATGATAGAAAGTATTAAAACGGATATAAATGTTCGTTCGTTATTTCGTCAAATAAAACAAAAAAAAGCTCGAACTCTCATCAAGAATAGTTTAGATCATTCGTTATCCTTTTATTTGACTCGTTTAAAGAGAAACGATGCATAAAAGAAAAAAAAAAAAAAAAAAAAAAAAGAAAAAACAAAGAAAAAAAAAAAATGAGAAAAAAAGTATTCTTACCGATATGATTAAAGTTTTCGACACGCTCGTTGACGAAAAAGTAATGAAAAATAAAATAGACGACGAAAGAGAAAAGTTATCGTTATAGTATAAGGATAAAAGTTGACGATTCATAACAAGTTTATCCATTGTGGCTAAGAAAATTCGAAGTAGGAGGTAGTTCGCGGTTTGCAACGAGCGCTTTGCTCAAGCCCTTAAGGGTTTTCGAGTTTTCCCAGACGCGATGCGACACGAGGCGACGCGAGCCTCCGAGTCATGCCTGTTATGCTCTCTATAGTATCGCGACAAATTTCACGAAGGATAATATCTAGATCGGCTTCCCGTAAATCCGATTATTCTTCCCCCGATCCAGATCCTTTTCTCTTTAAATTTTAACTGAGATTTCCCTCTCCCATCTCTCTGTCTCTCTTTATTTTCAAACCTTTTAACTCTTATAAACTTTGATCTTTCATTGAAAATTTTGAGACAATCCCCGTTACCCTCTCCTCCCGCTCGTGTGACGTTTGAAACACTTCTATAAATTTTTTCTTTCGATAATAACTTTCTTTTTTTGTCACAGCAACGATATTATATTTTATATTTTACATGGCAATATTTGTTATAATTTAAATAGCACAATTAATGATGTGTTATTTTCGTAATGTTTTTTCTTTTCTCAATTACTTTTCCCTTCTATTTTTTCTTTCATTATTTTCTCTGTTTCGATCGTAACCAAAAAAAATCATCGACATCGTCGCGTAACATTAAATCACATCTTACTTCACTATATCTAAACGAAACCAAGCAATAAGCCGTATCGTGGACGAAACGAATGAGTTTTCCGGCGCTATATATAAAATTTGTCTAATGGTTCGAAGAGAGCGTCTCGTCTCTTTTATTCTCTTTCATTTTCTCTTTCTCTCTTTCACTTGATCTATTTTCCCTCTTTTTTCCCACTTTTTCGCTTTCTTTTCTACCCACACTACACACACAAACACACACACACACGTCTATTCTTCTACTCTACGTCTTTCTCTCTATTTCCAGTGCAATACCTTCGTTCTCTCAACACCAGCAGTCTTCCTTTCCTCCTTTTCCTTTGTAACCGACCACCTTCCTTCCTTCCTTCCTTCCTTCCTTCCTTCCTTCCCTCCTTCCCTCCTTTCCTTCCCTTTTTATCCCTCTACCGCTTCCTCACCTTTCTACTCTTTTTTACTAAAAGAGCAAGATGAGGGTTCGAAAGAACTTTTTAACCTTCTAAAAAACTCATTTGTTCGCTCCTCACTTTCAATATAGGTTTTCTGTAATGTTAAGTTCATGATTATCGTTATTATAATATACTACATATACAATATGTATGTATATCATGTTAAAGAGATGTTATATAATTTAACAAGTATATAAGAGATATATTCATTCTTTAAAGTTTACACATATATGTATTTTATATATATATATATATATATAAAATACATAATTTAGCTACAATCATATATATATATATATATATATATATATATATATATATATATTAGGTGGACCGGAAAGTAATGTCGCTTTCTTAAATTAAATTCAAACGAATAAATTTTTAACAAGTTTTTATTTTTAATCACAATCAAATATCGACATCCGCAGAAACGACATTACTTTCCGGTCCACCTAATATTTATAATATGTCAGAAAGATTATTGCTATATATATTACACGTATACATATTCGATATTACAATTAAAAATAATAATTATATTCTTTTTCAATCAAAACTTATGAATTAATATTCATGAGAAGCCTATAGCTGATAATTGGCTAATGACATTATTTGTAATATATTTTGATTGTATATTGGAAATATTCTTTACTCTTGTATTATATTATGTATTTTTTTTTTTTTAACCAATACTCGCATATTTTACTTAGTTTTATAAATCTCTTTACACGGATATAAACAGTGATAAATATCGTTATTGTCAGACAGTTATGGAAATTAAACAAATACTCTATGCAGGCTTATCGTTCTTACAATTAATTCGAAATAGAGAAAGAGAGAGACAAAGAGAGAGAAAGAGACAAGGAGAAAGAGAAAAGGAGAGAGAGAGAGAGAGAGAGAGAGAGAGAGAAGAAGAAGAGAAAAAAGGGAAGAAAAAAATAAAGAGAAAGAGAGAAAAGGAAAGAGAAAGAGAGAAACGTCGTTGAATATTCAGTTCCATCTCGACACCTCGCAATTTCGAGTAAACGCTTCCCGTTAATCGGACTACGGAACTACGCTTTTGTACTCGATGCTCCCCGATGGTCCCAGGGAAGGCGTCGTCGAATTCAAAGAGACCTCTCGAGTCGTCGATTTTCGCGCGTCTAGTCTCGTACGCTGGGAAAAGCTCAAAAGGGTCTATTTCCCATGGAGTACCTACCCATCTATGTGCATAGGTGGATACACATACGTGTACATACACGTATACGGGGTGTCTTTAAATTTTTCGAAATAAAAGTTTTCATCGTTATCGATACGCATAAAATGATATAGTGGAAAGAAACATTTGTTTCTTCATATTTTACGTAAATGCCTTTATTAAAAGTTAATTGACGTAACGTAATCGATCGATTTGAAATATGAAAAAAAAAAGAAAAAGAAAAAAGAAGAACGGACAAATTGGAATAAGAAAAATTTCCTTTTTGATCAGGATCCGATTTGTATAAGTTTCTGTGACCTAATTAAAAAAGTCACATTTAATTATTGTTTTAATTTGACATTTTTATGGAAACAAAAGTGATCACATTGTACGGTTCACCCAGTATGCGTACGTTCTCACTTGTAAACTTCGTAGTTTTAGGAAAAGGTCTTTACAGATCTGAGAATAGAACGGTCTAGGATAGGTACTGAGGTACCTTTCAACTCGATAAAACCGTTTCTCGCGAAGATAGAAAATGCTGAGGGCGAATCGTGGAATTCGTAGAAGCGAAAGGGCTTTCATAAATTCAACGAAAATCGAAAGTCTCGCTTTAGCTTTCGTCATTTTCTTTTTCTCTTATTTATCTTCTACTATATTTCCCGTGAAGATCTTTGGTCTTATAGTGAACGAAAGTCGAAAGATTTGTCGTATTTATTCTTCCTTCTCGCTTCTTCCGTTAAATCTCAAAGAGAAATGAAATATTGTGGCTCCGCTTGAATCTTCTGTTACGTTCCAAAGAGAACATTCCTCAGAAGTATTTAATCCTTTCTTATTTCTTTTTTTTTGCTTTTTTGTACTTCTTTCTTTTTCATTTCTTTTGTATTTATTTTTTCTTTTTGCTTTAATTTCTCTGAGACCTTAAATCCGAAATATTCTCTAATAAGCTATTAGGGTACGATCAAGTCCATAAAATTGACAAAAAAAGCTTTAAAATAATTAACCCAATGAAACATTCTGTATAAGATTAAACAAATCTTGTCAGGAGGAAAATATTTCGTTAAACGTATCTTGTTAACGTTAATCTCTAACATACTTGGCACGATGATGAAAGTGATAGAAATACGACATAAGCATAACGTTACAGAAAACGTATAGTTTTAGAGTCGAATATAGAATGATATATTTATATTCTATTTATGTATCTCGAATAATTAATGTATAAAAGGAAATCTAACGAAAGTATGATAATTTTTTGTGACGATTTGAAGTTCCTTCCTAAAAATCATCAAGAAACTAAAAAGAAAAAAAAACAAAAAAAAGGAAAAAGAAAAGGAAAAAGAAAAAAAGAAAATATATAAAATCATTCGTTGCTATCATTTTTCAGTTAAAGTTAAACGATTCCATCATATCACGTGGCTGCAACATACGATCGATCTACGTCGAGATTCTGTCGAGTTCAAAGTTCAAGTCGTAGAACGTCTTGAGAGCCAAAATCCGACGACCTTTCCCCTTCTCTCTTTACTATCGAACTCCAGAACGTCGTGGACTATCCCATGAAATCCGATGTCCCTCAGGATTCGTGGCTATTTGCATTCCCTATCTTGGTAGTTAATCGTTGCTCGGTAAACAACTGTCAGTATTCGTAGACCGATGCAGTCTGTCGAGATTAGGACACGTATAGCTAGATCGTCACCGATCTGAACTTACTGAACTTACTTGCGTCTTTGATTGATGTTTAGAAACTTGAGAAAACTTTATGTACGTTGTATATAAAGCTAGTTGATCTTGTTTATTACTATGATGATAGGTTAAGCATATTTACTATGATGATAGGTTAAGCATATTTGTATATATATATTTAATATGTATTAAAGTAAATAATAAGTGACTTTAAATAATAAATAATAAATCAGCAAATTCTATACATAAGAACAAAATGTTTTCAATATATTTCATTTTAAGAAATTATTATTCATACGTGCAAAACTTGTTCGTTAGTTTGAAAATTAATAAAAAAGTCAATTCAAATCGGTTAGAATCAGAACTTTTTAAAAAGAGCGTAAACTTTTAAGTGGGATAGAAATGATAGTTAGCTTATACCTGTGAAAGTTATCGTCAGACACGTACACTCACTTTCTCGTGAACGTCGGCTAAAAACACTCTAGGAAATTCGGTGAGACCGAAGTGGAGTCAGCGGGACGAACTTAATCGGTGCCAAGTTCAAAAGACAATGTCTAGCGCGCGAGCCTTCCGGGGTAACGTCTAGTTAGAAGTACCGACGAACTCGTGGCATCTACGAAAATTCAATGTACCGTAAGGAAGCGAATCAGTGATTTCCCTTCGGTAATATCTGACAAGGAGAGAAGGTTGGAATATCACTGGATAGAAATAGTTAAGGGCTCTGTGATATTAACTAATCAACTGAAAGCAAACGGGGCAAGTATAGAAACATACAATGAGGAAGAGTAAAGAAATTATTATATTGGTATAAAATATGGTCAATAAAAAAAAAGAAAAAAAAAGAAAAAAAAAGAAAAAAAAAGAAAAAAAGAAAAAGAAGTTCGAATAAAACGAATTACACATAAAACGAAGAAAAGTAATATAACCAAAGTTTCTATGATACGATAAAAAGATATATGTGGTTATAATAAAAGATTCAATAAAACGAATTAAACGATATACTATAATGTATTATACTTTACTATAGAATATATGTAGATAGAGGGTGCCTAGCGAATTGAGAGCGAAGTATCGAGTTACAGGGTTCAATACTAAAAGATATAGATAGTCAAATAGAAAAAGATAGATAGATAGAGAGAGAGAGAGAGAGAGAGAGAGAAAAGAGAGAGAAAAAGAGAGAGAGATGTAGATATATAGATAGATAGATGCAAGATGAGAAGAGAGGGTAATCGAGTCGGGAGTTTCGGCCGCAAAGTGAGTCCTCCCGCTTGTCGAGCTTTCCATCGTGGAAGGTCTTCCCCGTGAATACCTCGGTGCATTCTGGGCCCGCAGGATGGCCACTTAATATGGAAGGAAAGCAGCTGGTGGCATGCGCCGCGTGCTTATACACCAACCCCCACCATCGTATCTCCTTGCTAGGGTAGACGCTATCGAAGCGGACAGTAACATATCGGTCGTGCATGCTATGGATTTTGGTTCATCATTATGTAAGTCTCGAATCGAGCCAAGCAGACCCCACCACCTCCCCCTCCCCCTCCCCCTCCCTCCCACGAAGAACCTTCTGATGCCCGCGACCTATATGAATATCCGTCTATTCAGCTCCGGTATATTTACTCGTGGCTCGATTCCGGTGCGGAGACCACGTAAGGAATCGAACGTGAGCGACCTGTTAATAATCCGCCTACCTCCTAGAGTTACCCCCAGAGCTAACTTCCCCACCACTAAAATTACTTTCTACTCTCTCTTCTTACCATCCACGATAGCCGGTCGCTAGCCGGATTAATTTTGCAAAACTGACGCACTTCCAGCGCGACATTCGAAACGTACAAGATCCGTAGACCAAGCTCACCAACGAACCAATTACTTACATTTCTTACTTGATCAATGTAATATCGGAAGCTTTCAATGAATTTCCCAATGTCTTCTTGTACTTCTTGATTTTTTTCTTTTTTCAAAGAATAGATTTAATTTCTTCTTTGATTGATCAAAAATGAAATTATTTTATTGAAAAGTTTTAAATATATACGAGATGCAAAAAGAATATTAGAAATTTCGTTGTCGTAATTGAATTCAATCTTAAATATATTCCCTGTATATTCTTGATATATTCTGAATAAAGTGAAAAATAATGGACGTAAATGTATTATTGTAATCTCCTTCGAACGACGATCGTGGAATTTATGTTTTTACTTTGATAATTCAAATTCTCTATAGTCATATATATGATTTAATGATTCTCTTTAAACCCATTCCCGTTACTTGTTGCGGTATTATCTCGAAATCGTTAATTAGAATCCTTCCAAGGTATTTAATGAGGACTACCGCCCACCGAATTAGAATGAGTTCAAAGCGTTTTGAAAATTTTCTCGGCACATTTGCGGTACGACGACGGACATTATTTGCTTTTACAGAGAGCGACCGGGGAATTGTAGTATTCGCGAAACTCGAGACCCCTCTGAAACGTTCAAACACCGTAGGAATGGCGAAATAACTGGATTAGATGTAAATCGCGAGTTTGCAATGCAAATCGAATATGTCTGTTGAAAACGTATGGGTGGACGTATATATGTACACGTACTAGAGAGAGAGAGAGAGAGAGAGAGAGAGAGAGAGAGAGAGAGAGAAAGAGAAAGAGAAAAATAGATAGAGAGAAAGACAAGAATCGAAGGTGTAAGAGAGAAAGAGAGAGAGAGAGAGAAAGGGAAGAAGATAGAACGAGTAATCATAGTCAAACCTATTTTGGAATAAATCTGGCCTAGCTTTTATCGAACCTGTTGCTTATTCGCCATCTGGACCATCCTCAATTTCTTGATTCCTCGCATTCTTATAATTTTGCTATCAAAACTACTATCGATTTAACTCTTTGACGTTGAGAACACTTACTTAATGGAATTTTTATCTGATCAAAAGGTAGATTACTTTCTTCGTTTATATAATAATTTAAGTATAATACAATCGCGATAATAATAAAATGCAATATGTATCTCTCGGATGATCGTTAGTTTGGGAAAGCGCTTATGAAAACTATTCGTCAATTATGCTCTTGTGCCATAGAATGACATTCCGTTGTTCTAGAGATAGGTCTAATAAAGCGAATATACCGGTAACGGCAAGCTGATCGATCTTGGAAAGAGTCTCGATGGAAGATATTCGGCATTTGGCGTTCAAACCTACGTATTTCAGTACGTACTCGTAGATATATGTATATATACATACATGCATACATACATACTTATATATACGTCCGAGGTTCGTGAAACCATATCTGCTATGTAGAACTATACGTGAATACATATGTATATGTATCTATGTATGTACATACGTAGATATGTACATGCGAGACGCACGCGTAGATAGACTGTCGTCGTCGTTGTCGTCGTCATAGTCCTCTTCATCTACTTTGACTAGCTGTTTCTAGATATCCACCGATCGATGCTTCATGAATTTACAGCAAGATCTACCTGTACTAACCTTCAACGATCTCGTCGTTCCGCAAAATTTGTCAAGTTACAAACAATCGCATGTCGAATTTATCACGATTTCTAAATTATCAGATTTTTCTTAAGACTGGCTAATCAACCTTTTGCCTTTACTTTTCTATTTTTTCGTTTTTGTTTTTCAAATTCGACGATTTCTTTTCTCCCATAGTCATTTAAAACGATCTGTGAAAAAAATTTTAACGATCAATGATTAACTTTATTATTAAAAATGTGAAAATATATTTAATCGACAAAATAGATTTTTCTATATATATTATAATGTACTATAAATATATTATAAATTAAGAAGATAAATTATTTAATTTAATGTATGTATATATATATATATATATATACACGCACGCACGCAGACACACACACACACATAGAATATATATATATATATTTAATACATTTCATTAGTTGACGCAGATAAAATACGTTATGTAAATTTTGTCCTGAACGTGCTACCACCCGCATGCAAAGTGTTAATTTTGATAGGATCCTTTGCAAAGCCCGTCGACGGATCGATAGGAAGCCGTTGGAAACGTGATCTCTTGCAGCCGTCGCAATTACGAGCGAGGAAAAGTTCCGAGATATCGATTAAGGAGATTGAAAACTTCCGCCCCTTGTGGCAAGGATGGGATGCTCGTCGATTACGATTCCGTGAAAGGAAAAAGGAATAGAGGAAGAAAATCTTTCGTCAAGAACACGAAGAGTATATCAAGTAATGACAGTAGATTAATTTCTTTCCTCTTTTATTTTTCATTTTTTTTTTCCTTTTTCTTTTTTCTACGATCTTCTCAAAAACGAGTGTTCGAATTTATTTATTATCATTTACGAAATTAAATTATTCGAAATTTTTCTTACACCGTTATAATGCATAAAATATCAACGATTAAATTAAGATAAGATATTTTTCAAACATTATACATATGTACATACATATTTGCACGCTGATAATACCCATGAAAGGTGATGATACAAAAGAAACTGACAATGAATTTCCAGCCATGAGTTATTTGTGTTAGTATCGAAGTCCAGGTTATCGTTTATCAACCGTAATAATTTCTTCGTGGCATCGAAAATCGAACGAGCGTTTTCTCAAACCCCCTTCCAGTGCTCGTAACTCATCTGGCCGGCATCGATCCCATCCAGCTTCGTGTAAAATATCGCCCCGTAGAAACTAAGATTCCTGTGAGAAAGCATTTAACCTTCTCGCGACGGCACTTCTCAACAACGGCTTACACCGAGTTTTGCGAAACAAACGGCCGTTCAACTGTTAGCTAGGGCAATGGAATTCGAGAGTTTGAATTACACGTCGAACGTTAGATATGACGAATCGCGTTTAAAAGTCCGGACAACTCGATAAAAGAAACAGGAACGATCGATTTTTTCCTTAGCAAAACTTAAAAGACTAAATCTGATCGCGTTCAATTATCATTTTTACACTTGATTTATCGTACAGAATTTAATCTCAATCCAATCAATCTATGTTATCACTTTTAACCTAATCTTTTATATATATATATATATATATATATATATATATATATATATTATATATTGAACATTTGACTTTTTAAAATAAGTATTTCAGCAATTAAATATAGAGTAAAATATGAATTCTCTTTTCCGAATTTTTTTAATTGAAAATAATTTTCAAATACCATCAGCTTGTTGATTCATAAATATTTTCAAATCGATATTAACGCTTACTCATAGGTAGATACGTATTGGATATATAAAAAAAAATAATACTCGCTTTTCGATGACTTTCTAATGAATATAAATATCCTTTTCATTTTCCCTGTTCCTCTCTCTCTTTCTTTCTTTCTTTTTTTCTATTCTCATTCAACCCTTTCCCGGAAACCTCCCTCAGCGTCTTTCCGCGACGAGAAATTCTCTTCCTCGTTCGTTTCTATCCCCCATTTTGGTCTCAAACCTCGTATAATTGTTTCCGAGCGAACTCCCAGACTACGAGATAAAGTTCCTATTATTTTACTAACAGTCCTACCCTAGTCTACCTTTCTCTCTTTCGATCTCGTCTTCTCGACAACCCTTTCGTCTCTATTTCTATCTCCTTCTTCCTTTCTTTATTTCTATTTCACTTTCATCCTCCCTTTCTCTTTCTCTTTCTATCTAAAGTTAAGAGTTTGAAGTGAAATAAACTCAACGGCTTTCCTAACTCGGGTTTCAACGAATGGCTCTCGATAAAATTTCCTCAGGTCCAAGTTTCATCTCTGAGTGAGTATATTTGTGGGCTTTTCGAAACACATCCGGTCTTCTGATTATCGCGAGGAATACAATGAAGCGTTTTGTAGTAGTTCGTTATCTAAACGAATGTTATTCTTGTTTACGTGGGATTAATTAATAAATAAAACTTGAATAACAAGAAAAATTTTAATGGTTATATTGTTAAAAATAATTTGATCTAGTACAATATACTTGATACGAGTAGGAAGTACTATAGGATTTGATTTTTTCAAAAAATGTTCTCCATCTGGTATTCATTTTGCGTAGATACGTAATTGGGTTAAATCTCATTCAGTATTTAGTGTCGATTTGATTAAAATTTATTGAAAAAAAAAAAAAATATAGAAGAAAAAAAAATATATATATATAATATATACATATAAACATACCTACATATTTGATGTATACTAAAGTAAATTTACATTGCCTTCGATCTCACGTTTTTCATTCCAAATTATTTCAATGATATTTTATCTCTACATTATATGCAATATTATACACAAACGTATATATCTTTTCATATACTTTTAATCAATCATCGAGATTATTTATCGAAATAAATTATTAACTCTTTAATTATTCAAAAAAGTATATGTAAATTTTGAATGGAATAAATTACGAAGATACGAGAACGTAAATAGTTCAGTTAAGGTATGTGTACGTTTTCGTTTCTCCGTCAATGGAATGTTGCTGAACGTGGATTTTGATGAACTCGATAACTGCGGTAGATACGTATGCGTTGACATGAAATATGAACGTTAAATGTCCGAGATGTAGAAATGGACCGAGGTTAGCGGAACTGGAAAATCGCGAACCTACGGGAACATTTCCCATCGATTCGAGTTATTTGTCCAATGTCGAGTTATCTTTGATATTTGAGGTTTAATATTTGTATAAGAATGAGTCAGCCGATATCACCAGCCGAAATAATTACCAATTTCTCATACATTTGTTCACGTTAACATTAATTTCTAAAGTTTTCGTATGATCAATATACAACATTTGATATTTATTAACTCTTATTTATGTTGTGTTGTCTAATCAAGTCAACTCAATACAATTTTTGATTGATATGATATGTATATATGTACGTGAATATATGTATATATTTATATAGCATTTATATTAAAATCATTATTACAACGCATTGATCAATGAATATTTTTACATGTTTTATTACATGTAATAAATCCATCTATATTTTCTTTTTCTTTATATATAATTATGTATAAGAAATTACAGATGTTATCTTATTAAATAAGTTTATTTCTGTTGAAGTTCTACTTGTTAGTTCGACTTTACTGGAATTACTTGAAAAGAATCTGTTAATTAAAATGTCGAGATTCGAAACAAGTATGTACGAAAGAAAAAAAACCTATATGTATACGTATACTTTTATAATAATAATATCTCTATCCATCTTTCGGCCACTTGCACCAAATAATTAAAATATAATTTCTTACAAGAACTGAGAGCTAAGGAGTCTCTCTCTCTCTCTCTCTCTCTCTCTCTCTCTCTCTCTCTCTGTCTCTCTCCCTTTCTCTCTCTCTCTCTCTCTCTCCTACTCCTACGGATAACTTTTGCGACGTGGATTAATAGCGAAACGGCGCTTGGAAAATCTCGTTTAAACTTATATTACCATGTCGCGCTTCTTAATGCGTCTTCGGATCGACGTCGTCTATGCGGCTTCAAGCAAACTATCACTATCGTAACTCTGTTGACACATTCGAATTTTTGTTTTGTGTTTCTGATTGTCTCTACCCTTTTTTCCCATCTCTCTCTCTCTCTCTCTCTCTCTCTCTCTCTCTCTCTCTCTCTCTCTCTTTCTCTCTCTCTTTCTCTCTCTTTCTCTTCCAGCTTATCACAATGAACAATTTTTATTAGTAACCACATAATAAATATATTTCTCATAACTTTCATCTTATATATATATATATATATATATATATACATATATATAAAGATAAAAAATATATATTTACATTGTTTAATATCTTGATGTAAGTAAATACATACATCAAGTAAAAGTATATATTATATGCTGGATTAACATAGAATGAAGTTTTAAAATGAAACTGGACGATAAAATCTTTATCCACAAAATGTATGTATACGTATATGTTATCCGTATATATTTATATATATATATATATCTACATTATACACGTGCCGCTATGTTCAAACCCTCCGCTATCTTAGCATATCGTTTCAGACGGCCGATGACCGAAGTAACACGCCGGGTGAAACTTGCATCAGGAAGGCTAATTTAACGCGTATTAAGCAAGCCGTCGCCCCGTTTCCGCGGATACGAACATAAGGAAGGTCGGTCGGTGTCTGGGATAACGTCGCCGGTATTAAGCTTCTTCGAGCGAATTCGCTAGACTGGTTAACCCACATTAGCTAATTGGACGATAATGCATAGCGTGCGTTACCTCTGGCTTATGCACGGGCTAAGCACAAAACCTTTATCGTAACTCTCTATTCGTGCTATTCTAACGACCGGCGATCATCATCTTTTTGATAGAACATATTTACTATACTGCCCGTTATAAGAAAGTTCGTCCATTTCTTTCAAAAGATTCTAATCTTTATATATATTATATATAGACATCATAAATATCACATCTCGTAATATGATTTATTATTAATAATATATTATTACTAATTAACCATCGTTAAATATTTTCTTGTCGATTCCAAGTGAAAATCCTTGACAACTTTTGATTTAATTTTAATATGCAATATTAATTATGTTAAATATCTTCAATAAGACATCAAAGTAAAGCATCAAGGTAAAACAAGAGTTTATTCACGATTCTACTAATAATTCTGAACAAAAAAAAATATATATATATATATATATATATATATATATACGTATATCGTAAATTATATTTATGGGAAAATTCACTACACTTTTAATACTGAAAGGATAAGAAGAAGCGGCGATAATTTTTGAAATATCCATTTAAGTACTCGCGACAGATTCGGAGATCGTTGCTAAGGTCGGAGACTCGTCGTCCAAGTTCTAGACTCCGCGAACTACGACCTGTCTCATATATCGTTCCCATGGTTTTAACCCGAGATACAAAAGTATACCGTTGTAATACCCGTTTCTTCGCGCTCGCACCTCCGTCTACAAGCGGAGATTACTGCAATACAAAGATCGATGTCGTTCTTTCCGACGCTCATGCGACTTTTGTTGCAGTTATAAAAGAAAGAAAGATAGGAAAAAAAAAAGAAGAAAAGAAAAAGACAACAAGCTTGATGTAGAAACGTTCACGAAGATAAAAAATTACACGATTTATCGTACAATAAATTGTACGATACCTTACGAGAAAGATCGCATCCATTTATTCTTTCTATATTTTAATTATGCTAGATTGTATTTATTATGGATATGTAAATATATATTTCATTATGTATTACCTTGACTCTTTTATTTATTTTAATGTTTTATATTTTTTAAACTCTTTTGTGGTTTCTAATCCCATGGCGATGCCCATCCATTTTATTTAAGGATAAAAGTAGAAGCTTTGAAGTTTTTCAACAAAGAAATTTTTACATACTAATAGAAGATAATATTTTTAAACATATTCTAAACGTATTAATACAAATAATACGCGGAAAAATAACTTTACCGTAAACATATCAGAGTTTTGAGACCTTTCTTATCTGGAAAAAGTTAATATTGTGAACAAGCAAATAACGTGGTATATGCCTTTGTAGTATTTTCACGTAAATAACGTGATTTAATAAATTACACTACCAATTACCTTCAGACATTATTTATCATATGATAAATAAATTATTAAATGCGCTTGACATTTATTTCTCAACTATCTGTAAAGTCTCTAGAGGATTTAGAAATTGTTAGATAAGCGGTGTAGAGTCGACGATCGAACAAGTTGAGAGTAAAAATAAGATCGTAAGAATTGGAAGTTATTGTTAGGAGGTGGGGAGAGGTGAACTGAATCCCGGAAGCTGCTGTTTCTTCTCTTCTCTTCTCTTCTCCTTCGAGAGAAAACGATGCGCTGCTGCTTCTGCTGCTGCCGTTGCCATTGGTAAGACGGAAGAATCGAGTAATCGCGTGCCAAGTCGCTTTATATTGTTCGCCGTTCGGAAAGTCTAAGCCGTCCTGCAAGTGAGCAGAACACGAAGCCCTTCGCGGTCGTACATCAAGCGCAGATAAGAGTCGGCCGCTTATTGCTGGAAAATATATGACGAGCCATTAAGCCCTCCCAGACCGTTCTCGGAGCCCCTCTACTTGGCTCCTTCCCCCTCCACCTTCAGCCCACGCCATTCGACTCTCCTCACCGTTTCATTCTCCACATCTCTTTCCTACTTCGTAAGTTTCTTAGCTCTTACATAGTTCGAAGTCGAAGATGCGAGATATCTGGACCACTTGAAGGTAGGAGACTTTAAGTCCTCTAAT
>NC_140819.1:3075000-3222500 GCF_050613455.1 Vespa mandarinia
ATTAACTTGCACGGAAAATGGATAATGTTTCTATCGTCGTCATACATTTATTTATGTGAAATCATTTCGAAATAACAATAATGATTCGAATAAGAAATGTCTTTTTAAGTGATCAAAGCTTCTTTTTTAATCAATTATAATTATATTATATAATGGGAAAAAATGTAAATAGTACTATTATTGTTTGTCATTCTTTTTACTGTTGATAAGTGAACTGACGACGAATGCTTAAAAAGTAGAAACTTATAATAATATCAAGACATTCATTGTCGTATAGTGACGATCCAGCTGTCCGTGAGTCGGTTCTGTTCCGAGCCATTAAGCCGGTCACAGACGATCGGCTTTGCATCGTGGTACGACGATAGTTTGTCTACGATGCCACCATCGTAGATCATCGACAGCTCCATTTTGTATTTCTCTTATATATATATATATATATATATATATATATATATATATATACAAGTATTTACAATAGAAAGTTAATAATGCTCTCCTGCAATAATTGATGCCATAATTGATACGATGAAGAAAAATATGGCAATATCGAAAATTAATTAAATCTTCGTCAATTAACGAATTCATTTCGATGCATATTAATTATCAAATATAAATGGAATATTTCATAGTACATACTTTAATTTATGTTAAATTAATCCTATATGTATTTTATAATCGATACAATTTTTTAACTATGATATAACATACGGATATAATTAATGTATATACTTAATAATTCATAACGTAGATACATATCGATACATCTAATGAATTTTATTTTTAAGTAAGATTTGAAAAGATAGTAATAGATATTTTAATTTATTGCGGAAGACACGAAATACATATAAATATGTATCATATATGATCGTATATATAGACGTTTATCAGGGTGTAATTTCGTACGCGTGTTTACGAACAACGACAAAGATCTGATCGATATCCTCGATGGTAATTCTGGTTATTTTCTTTCCTTCTTGTGAGATTTTCTTGATTACTCATTTACATTTCGTTGTTCTCAGCGAGGTCAACGTCCGAAACGTAAAGAGAGAGAGGAGAGGAGGAGAATGCGACGAATCATTGCGGTTCACCGCATTAATAATAATTGCTGAAGCGTTACGAATACGAAGCGACGCGTTGAATCGATTATCGTTTCGCGTTACCGACCTTCGTAACCTCCTCTATTCGCTCGATTGCTCATCCTCGTTTTGTCTTCGCAAAAATGAAAATCAACCGATTGATTAATCGTAGCTGGAAAGAAGTTAAAGCTTCTCATTACGTCGAATAAAATGTGATAAGAATTCGAATACTGTCGGAACCAGTGATGAATTAAGAAGAGTCAATGGATAATATTAAATTGGGTTTATATTTATGAAAAAAAAAAAAAGAGTGTAGTTTACTCTACGATATATAATAATAATTCACAATAATCATTTATCGATCGTGACACGTTCAAATTTATTAAATTAATCTCAAAATTAATATTAAAGGAGAAAAGAAATTTTTTAATCATCCAAAAACATTCATTTAAAAACTTCTTAATTAACTACTTTTTACTTCATAAATAATTTAATTCGTAGAATTATTCTTTTTTCTTTCTTTCTTTCTTTTTTCTTTTTTTCTTTTTTTCTCTTTTTTTTTTCTAAAGAACGTTTTAAATTTGTTATATAACGAATTTTAATGTAGAAACAAATTCATTAGATTAAAATTTTTTTGCTTTTTGTAAGTCAAATAAATCTTCTTGTTAAGTCATAAATAATTATCGTCGAAAGAGATAATTGTTCGTATGAATTATTTCACGAAAATCTTTTGAACAATGACTCGTGTTAGTATGAAACAAGAACGTGCATACATACACATGTATATCCGACATTTTGGGACTACGAGTCGCTTTATTTCACTAACAATCGTCGAAATCGTTGGAACAATCGTGATCCTTCTTTCGAGATTTTTATTGTTACCTATCGAGCCACAGGATAAATGGTCATCCAAAACAAAACGGCCTACGGTACGCTTTTGGCCATACTTTGCATGATATATGTAAACTACGCGTTAGCCTTTTGCCACGATCGCGAGACCATTTATCCTGCGAATCGGTATTTCATGTATATATGTACGTATGTACGTATGTATCTACGTTTTGGATGGGATCACCACGAAAATATAATCGGTTTTCGGTTTTCCCGATCACCCTCGCGATCGTTCGCGAATTTGAATTTTATGCTCGTTGTTTCTCGAACGCACAGCCCCTCGAATTTTCGTTTATTGTTCTTGTAACGTCGAATCGTACGATAAGCTACCTCCATACAAAACTGGTCGAATCGAAAATTTGATTTTCTGCATTGGGCTCGTTGCTTTTTATTTTTATTTCTTCTCTCTCTCTCTCTCTCTCTCTCTCTCTCTCTCTCTCTCTCTTACTTTCTCTTTTTTTCTTCTCTTAATCAATATTATTAATGTTAAATAAATATTGACAATCGAAATATTTGCGACGTTAATAATATAATGTAATAATAATATTGAGAATTTTAAGATTATTAAAACATATAAAATTATTACAAAATTTGTTTGACAAATGATTCGTGAATTTTCCAAGTAAAAAAAAAAAAAAATAGAAAAAAACTAAGTACAATCAATAATATGTATATCGAATTATTAAATCGTCTATGTATTATAACTATCTATAAATAGATTTTTCAAATCGGCGATGTGTAAGGTAATCATTCAAGACTATCGATTATACTACGGAAGAAGAACGATACGTCTCACTACTTTTCTAACGGTATATCCCTCTATAGATGAAACGATGCTATTGGAAAAACTTTTGTCGGTAGAGATCCTAAGGGTCGTTAGCCACGAGAGCTCTTGCTGGCGCCGTCGCGTCTCCACGCTTCGTAGCGAACGGTACACGCTGTCATCGACGTCTTACTATTACCTTAACGACCACTTAATCACCTGAACTCGATGAGCCAAGCACCGAGCACGCAATGAGAACGAACTTAAGAGGAAAAATATTCACGTTGAATCGTTGTCTTTTATTAATTGTTTGTTAACAGCCATCGATAACCTATTAATTTGATCTATAATTCGATGATTGATTCGATTAAGATGCTTTTACGAAAGATTAAAAATAATTTATGATCTAAAAATAATGTATTAAAAAATTGTTTATAAAAATTGTTTATAAAAATTGTTTACAATCGATTGTTAAACGTATATGGATAGATATATATATATATATATTATATATATATTATATATATTTTATATATTATGTAATATTAATTAATATAGAATGTTGATTATTGTAATTATTTATAACAAATTGTTTATAACTAATTATTAAATTTATGAATGGATATATGTGTATCTATATGTATTATATAATAATGATTGATGAACATCTATTATTGCAATTATTTATAACTAATTGTTTCTAAAAAATTGTTTATAACAAATTTTTTATAACAAATTAAATTTATAGATACATGTATCTGCATATAAACGTAATATATAATGCAGACTGATAAAAAATTGATTATTGAAATTATTTATAACGAATTGTTTATAACAAATTGTTTATAACAAATTATTAAATTTATGAATGGATATATGTATATCTATATGTATTATATAATAATGATTGATGAATATTTATTATTGCAATTATTTATAATTAATTGTTTCTAAAAAATTGTTTATAACAAATTTTTTATAACAAATTATTAAATTTATGCATACATGCATTCGCATATAAACGTAATATATAATGCAGATTGATAAAAAATTGATTATTGAAATTATTTATAACGAATTGTTTATAACAAATTGTTTATAACAAATTACAAAATTTATGAATAAATGTATGTGCATATAAATGTAATTCATAATCATAACTTAATAAAAAATTGATCGTTGAAATTATTTATAACAAATTGTTTATTAAAAATTATTTTTAACAAATTATTAACTTTACGGATAGATCCACGTGTATATATATATATATATATATATATATATATGTGTATTACATGATATTGATTGATTAAGTTGTTTATTGAAATTATTTATAAAAAATTGTTTATTACAATTTGTTAAACAATTGTTATTGTTATGTAAAAAAACAGAGAAAAATCTACCCTTTAAAATGGCCTTCGAATGAACTTTTTACGATCTTTAGTACCAAAGGTATTCGCAAATAAATAAAATATAATGGTATTTTCATTGAGAAAAATTGACCTATATAATTTCTTTAATGAAGTTATTGACACACTGGTTTACATAAATTCTTGGAATTTACGCGAGACTTGTCAGCTGACAAACGTAAATGTCAGCTGGCAGACGTAAACACTTTTTTCTACTATAGTACTACTATGCACAATGTATAGACAGGTTATAGGAATGATGAATGGAAATATTTCGACGGCGATATCTCTTGAACAAAAAGTCGTAGAAATGTGAAAAAAAGTTTGTTTTAAAGGGGAAAAAATGCCCTCTTTTCGTTTATGAAATTTAACATTATCATTTTATATATATATATATATATATATAATTAATTTCGTTAATATCGCATAAATGATTTAAGTACGTATATACGTAGTCATTATCAATGAATTTTTAAAGTCAACATTCTTGTCGATAATCCAACATACACATATACACATTTATAATCCCACATTGCAGTATATTTGATTTTTAAATAATTCATCGATTTTATCAATAATTATTATTATTGAAGATATATATATATATATATATATATATATATATTTTAATTATAATTATAATAGTTCAGATACAAAAAGTAAATTTTATCGTTTGGAATTGATAAAAGCCAATTAATATAATTTAACAAATGTATCCGTTTTACTTTTGCCTTTAGGAACTAGACTGTCTCTTTAAGGAAAAAGGAAAAGGAAAGAAAATGAACTAAGAAATTACGAAAGAATGAGAGAGGAGAAAGAGAAAAAGAAGGAAAGAAAAAGAAAGAAAGAAAGAAAGAAAGAAAGAAAGTTAGAGCCAGCTATTAGAGGAAAAGAGAGGGAAAGTCATAAAGGCGCACGCACGAGTTCGTTTCCTCTCCGAAGAGCCTTTTTCTCGCGCGCAAGCTTTTAAGCCGTTCCTTTAAAAAAGGGACAGAGTACGCTTATCGCGGTTCGCGTAAATACGCTCGGACACGGAGCGAGTAGAACGTAGAAAACGGCGCTTCTCACGGTCGTCCGTGCGGTTTAGCTGGCGAGTCCGTCTCATGCATTTAAACGGGTACGATAAGAACGTAATTATATTTAATAACGTCCAACGTGGCAACCCCTCCCCCCTCCCCATCCCTCTTCACTCACCCACCTTTACACTTTTTTCTTACCCTTCCCGCCATTTTTCCGTGTTCACGATCGGATCGGCAGTTTGCACGAAAACCAAACATATAACGTGTAAAAGGTACAACTACATCGTTATAAACGTTTATAAAAAATTTTTGCTTCTAATGCCGTAAATTTTTTTTTTCTTTTTTTTTTTCTTTTTCTTTTCTTTTTTTTTTTTTAACTCAAGAAATTTTTTTCCCTTTCGATAACAAACTTTTATTACTATCAATTAGATTTTTTTATTTTTGGTTATTTTTATTTTTTGTCTTTTCATGTAAATAGGGAAACCGTGAGGAGAAATATTTATAAAAATATTGCGAAATTTAAATGAAATGTTAAGTCCAAAGATTTCTCTCATTTTCAATTAGATCTTTTTCTTTTTTCATAAATTTTCTTTTTTTTTTCTTTTAAGAAGAAGAGAGAAAGAAAAATTCTTGCCGAAATATTTAAAAGGATTAAGCAAGATCTTTTAACACTTTTTATTTTTTTAATATAAACATTTCCAATTTGGTAATCGAAAGAAGAAAATTTGAGTCGATTGAACAAATATTGGGAGAGATCGATGGACGAGAATTTGTTCGTAATTAATAATAATCGTCATTCATTGATAACTATCACGCGATATCGTTCCCAATGAATTTTCATACATGGAATTACGCGACGATTTATTCACAAAGGACAATAGTCTGATCGATCGCGCGTGACGAATGACCTCGTCGAGTACGTTATTCGCTCGTTTAATAAATTATTCCTGACGATTATTTAGATCTGTGATAGAGGGATTTCAAATTTCATTAATGATTTATTTCGTTTCTTTGAATTTCCAAAAAAAAAAAAAAAAAAAAAATGTTAAAACTATCGATTTTTTTTTATTACATAAGTACACATTTAATGATTATTTGACTAGTAATATACAAGAGATTGTCTATTAATTTGATTTATATTTTTTATAAATACGAAATATTTAATAAAGAAAAATTGAAATTGTGAATCTTACTTTTTTCTTTTTTACACTTTTAATAAATTTTTTCGTACATTTTGACAAAAATAATCCCCAACAATTTACGTAAGACGGAAATACTGTACATATTGTCATAAATATATTATTAGTTTCTTATTAAAATAAAGCTGAAGCACGAGAAAATCTATTCGATTCAAGCTTCTTTCTGCTAAAAATTACTAAGGGTTAAGAGTACCTTCGTAAAATAAAGACGTCAGAAAGCGGCTTATAGAGACTATTCGTGCTGGCATGTTGGTTAAGTAGCTACTACCGTCGTTGGAGAGTGCGTCCAACCATATATTTACCGACGACTCCAACTACTCGAGATTCCTTCGAGAATCGAGCTAACGCGACGCTCTCTACTTGTCTTTTCTTATAGCATGAAAAACAACCAACCAAAATTCTTCTAAGAATTGTCGAAATTATTTCGAAGTATTTCTTTATGTTCCTCCATTTACACACAATCGCTTTTATTACTTTTATTCGTCAGAATCACGTTTATATAACATATAACGATATAAACGTATAAAAACTTATAAAAGTATAAAATATTATTTTTATACGTTTATATAAATCTTATATTAAGTCTTGAACGAATTTAAAAGTTGACATTTTCTAAACATTAGTTTTCTAAACAATCGTATGAAAAATTAAATATGAAATATCAAACTTATTTATATAATTTATAATTTATCTTCTCTTCCATATATATTGTCTAACAATTAAATTTAAACAAAGAATATACTTACGAAACGTACTATGATATAAATACATTTTTTCTTTCTTTCTTTTTTTTTCTTTTTTTTTTTTATTTTTTCATCCATATTTTAATTAATTTAATTTATCTGATTCATCGATTCATACTATACATGTTCCAATAATTTGATTTTAATATGCAAACTTACAAAAACAAAATTATAAACAAGCATAGTTATATGATATTATTGTTAATTAGTTGATTAACTTAAAACAATTGAAACAATTGAACAATTGAAATAGCAGAAGTTCTCAATCCATTATTATTATTTTTAAATGATATAGAAGTAATAAAAATATCTAACGCACTACTTGAATTGAAAACGATATTTTTGATGTAAAAATTATATTAATACACAATAATATTTTAAGATACATGAAAAAGAAATATTTTGAATACGTAAAAACGTTATTCCTATTAGCTGTTATTATTCTTCTTTATTGAACATACGTATGCAGATACAAAAATACATTTATGCATAAAAGCATGCTTATCTAACAATTATTATGTTTTTCATTGAAATACCGACAATGCTTAAAGTTACTATTCTGAATATAAAACAAGAAAAGGAGATATTTGAACTGTACCAAATGATGATTTTTTCCTTTGACGCATCTTTGGTTCCATCATACTTAAACCAACCTTCAACCATCTTTCTATACGTGTATTACCGTGACATTGTTCTATCATTTTCTATCGTCTAAAAGGAAACGTTCGACGTAGAGTTACGCTCGTTCGTCGAGCGAGTAGCAATTTTCTTTTATAAAAGACTTTCATCCTCGAGAGGGAGGCAAGGAGAAGGAGCTATGGAACACCGAGGCTAGGAGTATCTCGAGCGCGCGGTGAAGCCAGTTTCAAGAGTTACTTCGAAGATCATTTATAAACTCAAAAAGGGAAGTAAAGTGAACTCGATGACTCTAGTTTGTCGGTCGAAATTGCTGCTGCTTCTGTTGCTACTCTCTTTCTCTCTCTCTATCTCTCTCTCTCTCTCTCTCTCTCTCTCTCTCTCTCTCTCTCTCTCTTCATTTCATTTTTCTTTTCTTTATTCCTGTCATCGATATTTTATTTATTTATTTTTTAGATGTAATATTTTTCTCACTTATTTATATATACGTTTTATAAGGTGATATATTGCATTACGTGCTTGAAATATTTTTTATTTAAATAAAATAAATGAAAAAAGAAAAATGCATAAGAATGTGAATCTTTATTTCAAGGCCATTCAACGAATTTCGTATAGTACAGTCATGGATTCCACTCCTTTTATAATTCACTGGTCGATCGCTTTTAGGCTCGTGTGTAGAGAGAAAGAAGTGCAGGATATAAATCACGAGAAGAAAAGGAGTGCGTCTGCAGCTAGAATGGGGTCTTGCCTTATACATTACCAACGAGAGAATGTGAAAAGGGAAATATCGAAGATCCGGTACCGTATTTTTGAATATGAAGCGAGATGACATGGCTCCATAGAAAGATGGAGGATGAGAGAGAGGGAGAAAGAGAGAGAGAGGGAGAGATAGAGAACAAAAATGCCATTTGCATTCTTTACCGCGATAAATAAACAATTACAATGCAAATTTCTTCCATATCCTTCTGTCGACAGAGAAAGAATTATTATGAAAAGAAATAAATTTATTATACTGATCGTCTTATGCATCCATTCACTTTCGTCATTGTTATCAAATAATCAAAAAGCGTCGTTATATTTAAAAAAAAAAAAAATCATCGAATTCGTTTAATATATTTAATATAGATAATTTATATAATACAAAAAGAAATTTCTTTTTGTATTATATAATTTTGTATTATTTTTTAATATATGAAAAACTAAATATTTCCTTTGAACGAATTCAAATTATGTTTCTAATGCATATCTTTAATTATTGATATTTATATTACCAATATAATATTGTCAGATATAAAAATTGTTTGATTTTTTAATAATAGAGATTATTTCTTAGATTTGTAGTTCATTCGTACGTCGATAGTCTCGTTGATTAAAGGCTGATAAACGGTCGAGCAGTTTACGGAGTGCCTCGAGGTCATCCTTCCATCGACGTCGTCTTATCTTCTCGAGACGAGCTGCGTATACATTGGAATACATGTAGCTGGGATTCAATGGCGTCGTCGACGATAATGGAAGGCTTTGCCGGAGCGTGTATCAACATCGACGGCCATTCCTATCGAGTATTCGAATCTCTCACGGTCTTCCGCGTTCTCGCTACAAGAGCCCGGAAGTAGAAGGAGTTATGCTAAAGGGAAAAGGCCTTTTCTTCCTTCCTCTCTTTGTCCGGTCTTCACCTCTTGCAATATCGTTTCGAATCGGATTCTCTTCGAGATCGGAAGCTATTTCTGTGACAGAGAAGGAGAAAAAGAGAGAGAGAGAGAGAGAGAGAGAACAGACAAAATGTTGATTTCTTATATCATGAAAATAAAAAAGAGATAAGAGAAATAAGAAAGAAAATCTAATCAAAAGATATAAACATAATATTTGACTGATTGGATATAAAGTAAATAGATCAAATTAAATGTAAATACAAGCAAACAATTAATTGTTCTCTTACGCGCGTTTCTTCAAGTTAATTTTGGTTTTTTCTTCAGATTATACAAATATAATGTTAATTATTCATTGATTATATTTTGTTAATTTTGTTTTCTATATCTGTTTGTATCTCTCATAAATACAAGAAAATATAAAAAGAAAATAAAAAAAAAAGAAAAGAAAAAAAACTGAAACCTTGTCGATCGATTAGAGATCAATATTTATTGATAATTGTCATCTGATCGTTCTCCTTGTAGGAGTATTTTAATCAGGATAGCTTCGTTTCAATTCCGAATACCCGAGACACGGATATTATGCGCGAAACGCGTGTATCTCGAGAAGAGGAGACGAAAGCATAGAGACGTACGACTGATCAACTGCGAAGCTGCCTTTATATAGGAAATATAACAATGCTTGTGCAATAATGATCTGTACTGAAGATCAAAAGATTCGAGACGGAGGGAAGTGAAAGAAGAAGAAGAAGAAGAAAAAATAAAAAGATGAACGGAATGAAGATAAAGGTAAAAAAAAAGAAAAGGAAAGAAAGAGAAGGATAGAGATAGAAAGATAGATAAAAAGAAAGGAAAAATTTAATGATGATAAGAATGACGATAATTGATAATTTATTACATATATAAATACATTCGCATATCTATATAAAAAGATATAATGATTAGGAATAATAATAATAATAATATTATAATAAGAATATTTTAAATGGACATACAACATTTTTTTCATTATACGATATAATGCACGATATTGTAATTCTTTTTTTCCAGTAATCGATATAAAATATTTTGAAATTATATTGAAAATTATTTTATCCTATTATCAAAATATAATAAAATTTATGTTATACAAATTCCGATTGATGAAAAAAATAAATATCAATTGATTTTAATGTAGTAATAATTAATAAATAGAAACATAATCTTTTTATTTGTAGGTGAACATTTTTTACTTTTAATTAAATATATTGACGAAGAGAATACTAGGAAAATAAAATGTAAAATCCCTAGGAAATATATAACTATAAGTGAAGAACCGTTGCTACAAAGGAATAGTAAAGAAGGCTACATCGTGATCGCTTCGATTCGTTCGAATCTATTTCACTTTTTAAAGCAACTTCCATAGCTTTCTTAGTTTGTATTTCTCTTTTCGGATCCGTTTTCGACGAAAAAAAAAAAATAGAAAATAAAAAAGAGAGATAGAGATAAAGGATTGTTCGATGATAAGAAAAGAATAAGATTTGTCAGAATCTTTTTTTTTTTGTTCACAAAGAGAAAATGAATATACAGGGTAATACGATATGATATTATAATTTTAATTTAAAAAAAATTTACCTAGCACTTTTTTATATGAGGATACAAGTCTTTGCTATATCACAAAAGAGAATACGAAATTATTTTTTCACGCTGCTAAGAAGAAATTTTCCCTCTTTTTCATATTCAATTATTTCTATATCACTTTGTGAAATTTTTCGTTGAACGTTTTAAAAATGTTGTAAAAAATTATGTTTATCAATTAAAAAATACTGAGAGACGGATTAAAAAAAGAAAAAGAAAGAAAAAATCTGTGTTATCTCTTGACCTTTAAAGAATATATTATAATTAAGCATTATATCTCAGATAAAAAGGCTCGTTGAAACTTTGAAAAGAAATATAATTTTCAATAGAAATTTCATATTTATCTTCCAGTTTAACATACTGAAATGATTTTACGTCTGGCATACATTTCACTAGTACGTGAGACGACTAATCTTCTATAAGTACGAACCGACTACAGAGAATACAATTAAAATTCGTTTATACTCTTATGTAACTCGTGTTAATTTACTTTCGCAATAAGTAAAAATGCAAACAAAATAATTCATTTCTATAGAGTTCTATCTGTTACTAAAATAATAGCAAAGAAGTATTTTAGTAAAACGTTTTGAATTTCCTTTTATATCTTTCTCAATATCGTCATTCTAGAAACGGAAGGGAGAGTATATTTCGTTTGAAACGCGAAGAAACAGAATTCTTGAGAACGTTGAAAAGAGAGAAAGAGTTGTGGAGGTTAGTGCAAGAGTAGGGGTTGATACGCGAGCTTGTCCGTGAGCTTGTGAGGCAGGAACGGTGCAAATCGCTCGAAGCAGGAATGCGAAATGCGAATGGTGACTGTGGCGTTTCGTCGTTCCGCCAT
The DNA here is from genome assembly GCF_050613455.1 of Vespa mandarinia. Classification (NCBI taxonomy): domain Eukaryota; kingdom Metazoa; phylum Arthropoda; class Insecta; order Hymenoptera; family Vespidae; genus Vespa; species Vespa mandarinia. Next base: position 3,086,838 of record NC_140819.1, read on the forward strand.
TTTCCTCGAAAACCGACTGGTGCCGCCGTCGCCATCTCTGACGTCGCCACCACCACGTTCTCGATTTCCCCGACACGGCTGGCTCGTAAAAAGCGGACGACACGATTTCGCACTTTGCTCGCTCGAACCTTCGCGTCTCGTCGGGTCACGATCTCTTGGAAAAATGGCTGCCGAACGGTACGAGGAAACGAATCACGGCCGCGATATTTACCAAGAAATCTAATCGATATCACATACCGATCTCGGGAACGAAAGAATTCGAATCACTTTTTATGGAATTATCTATATCGTCTGCATATAAACTTTTTGTTTAGCTAAAAATATTTTAACGTCCAACGTTTTTTAAAATATCGAAATTTCTTTACTTATCGTTATCTGATAATCAAATTTTTATCTATAAATAATTCTTATAACAAATAATTTATTTCTGTAAGTAAAAGAAAAACTATGATTTATTTTTTATAATAGATAATTAGTTTACCTTGAAAGTGAGATATTAATATTTATAATTATTTTTCAAATCAACAATTACTCATTTATTTTATTGTTTATTTTTACGATTTTTTATTTTTATATGAGAAATTACATTTTCTTCTAATACAATATTATTCGAATGTTAACGGCAATTGTTATTCCTAAAAGTCATTTTAAATATTGAATTTAATTCACGTTACTCACATTTTTCATTTGATAAACGAGCAATTTAAAATATTTCACGCTTCAGTACGATACTTCAAAAAGAATTTTAACGAGTGACAGAATTAAAAAAAAAGAAAGAATATTGTCAATCTCTGTTAGGATAGAAATTATACGAAAAAAAAAAAAATGAAAAAGAAATGCAAGATATAACTCTTGCGTACAATTAAAGACATGATTATAGAAAAATGAAGACACTATTCGCAAAGTTTCATTGTTGAAAGGAACATTTTAATGAAAACGAAACTTTTAATTTATGAATGTTTGTATATTATAACAATGCTTCTATTTGTTTTACAATAATACCCTACCACATTTGTATGGTTTTCAATCTCTTTGAACTTTATACTATAACAATGATGTCTCCCCATTTGGACCCTGTTTTATGAAATCTTTAACAAAGATGAAACATGAAAGCTCCCAGCAAGAACTTCTCTTGTAAATCATGTTTTCTTTCATATAGAGAATTCGTATAGAGAATACAATAAGAATTAATTTTCTTGTATTTCTATTTTTTATTACATAATATTTATTAATTACAAATAATATTGTGACTTTAGTAATTATAGTAATTTTAATAATTTTAGTATCATTTATAGATTTACAGATAATATTATATATTTCATTGAAATATCATTTCTATGAATATACAACGCAATATTAATAATTCTGTAATAATATAAAAACCATAATTTATTTTTTATATTATGAACGACGATTGATATTCATCGATCTGTCCTTTCTTTACGATGAAAATTTATTATTCTTCATAGTAATATCTATAACAATATATACCTATAACAATATATACCTATAATAATATATACTTATATGCAACCATATATGATGTTATAAATTTGTCTCATAATAATCATTATTATATAATTAGAAAAAATGGTAGGAAATAATTTATATATATATATATATATATATATATATATATATATATATGTAGAAATATTTAACAATTCGTTGAAATAGTTAACTATATCGATTTTTCTCGTAGTTCGATTAATATGAAATTTTCCATACGCATATATATATATATATATATATATGTACACATATATATAACATGATTTTAAAATGTCATGAAGATAATTAATCCGACGTTTAAAGTCCATTCAGAAGGATGCGACTAGTGCGTATTAGAGCTTAAAACGAAAATTTACGACTTTTCGATTCGTTTGAACGCGAACGCGAAAATTCATTGGGAATGGCCAATAAATCGCCGACGCCGTCATACGTTCGATCGTGATCAAAAAAAGAAAAAAAAAAAAATAAATAAAAGAAAAAAGACATATAAAAAAAAAGAGACAAAACAGTTTCGGTCGAGTACAAAACTCGAGTGAAAATTGAAAAAGTATCACGTTGGATTGATAAAGCTGAGAGAATTCACAACGATGTGTCGTTGTGAACCGTCTACCTATGCTTCCAGTCGCTTGTTTCTTTTTTCTTCTCTCTTTTTTTTTTTTCTTTTTGATGTTTTTTGTTAATATTACGCACGTTCATTGCAGGTTCATCAAATTCGATAGAGCTAGATACGCTACTGATCCAATAAATTTTGATGAGAGCAATATCTGAAAATGTACAAATTACAGAAAATTGCAATTACACGTGCAAAAACTGATGGACTAAAATCAAATATAAACTTTGAAAAATGTGTATATACGTATAAAATAAAAAAAAAAAAAACAAAACAAAAAAAAAGATAGAAAGAAAGAAATGAAAAGATGGTCTATATAAAATTATTGAAAATCGAAACTTCTTAAATTTCGATTAGAAAAGATAAGAATCTTCTATTATTAGGTTGGAAACTATGAAACGGGCGTTGAATGGAAATAAATAACTAAACAAAAACGCCCGTTTCATAGTTTCCAACCTAATACATTCGCACTCTCCTCCATAAGAGTTGTTAGTTATCTGATATAATAATTATTGTTATTTATCGTAATAAATAATATGTATTATTATATATATTAATATATATATATAAGTATGTATTATATATATATATATATGTAATACATATGATAAGAGTGTAAATAAATTTTCTTTCTGATCAATGAATGTAACATTTACAATATTTATAATCAATACGTACGAAATACATTAAGCTTTCGTTAGAAGTAAGAATATTGGGAGTGCATTTAAAGGGTGGTAAAATGATATACCTGACGACATCTACGTCGTATCTTTGGAAACGCCGTCGGTATAGAGTTTCGAACAATATTCCACTGATGGCAGCACCCTGAACAAATTTTCAACCCTCTTTGCGAGATGATTCATCTTCTAAGAAAAAGAATTCGTATTAAAGACATTTGGCATATTCAACAATGTATCAAATTTTTAAAGAATAACCAAGCACGGATTTTTCCTTTTCTTTATAATGAAGAAATTAAATAAATTTAATAATTAAAAAAATTTTCACGATTAGTTCATTTTATTTGACTTCGAAATAATAATTTTAAATATATTTGACGTACAATATATTTGATAGATATATATAAAAATATATTTTATGTTAATTGTTTTGTATGATCATTTATTTGATTCTATTTAATTTAATATTATATATTATGGGGACCGGAAAGTAATGTCGTTTCTGCGCATGTCGATATTTGACTGTGATTAAAAATAAAAACTAGTTCAAAATTTATTCGTTTGAATTTAATTTAAGAAAGTGACATTACTTTCCGGTCCCCCTAATATTATTATTATTATTTTTAATTATTATTATTATTATTATTATTTATTTTTTCTTTTTTTGTTCTGTTTAAAATTGATCACGATAACTGACCAATCAAGGAAAAAGGAAGCCATACTTCCTTCCATTTATTAGGATACAGATTAGGTTGTCGTCGAGTGATTTATACTATCGGTTTCCCACTCCAGAAAACAGTCTGCGACCAGCACGACATGAAAATACCTACCTACGGCCATGATTCTCGATACATCAATTTTATGCAGAACGCACCGATTTGCCTTTCAATTTTCATGCAAATTTCTCGACTGGTCGTTCGTAAAGGTCTTTGTCCTCCTTGCCCTAGATATCTTCTCCCTCTCTCTCTCTCTCTCTCTCCCTCTTCTGTATCTCTCTTTTCCTTATTCAAAATTTGGTTTTCAAACATTTTATATCGCTGTTTTATTAATTCTAATACCTTATATCGATCTCTTTCATTTGTTGTATATTTATTGTATTATAATTTTCTTTCTATATATTGTATCATTGTTATGATAATATATGTTAATAATTTTTTATTACTAACTATTATTAAAATATATTTTATAAATAAATTTATTAGATTCTTTTTCTTTTATATTAATTATTTTAATTATATTGTAACAATATGATCCTTTATAGATTCTAGATCTTTTATAAGATTATTTATTTACAGAATAATACGTTTTTATATTTTTCTTATTATTATTTCTCTCTCTCTCTCTCTCTCTCTCTCTCTGTCTCTCTCTGTCTCTCTCTTTCTCTCTTCATACTTTTTCAAACCGATTATTGCTTTTCTCTCTTCTTTTCTGTCGTCGACCAAACTAAATTGATGCGACATCAGAGTAACAAGTTCTCAATTTAGCGGATAATATTAAAAGAGATGCTTCCCGAGTACCTACTTTCTTTCGATCGATCGATCGATCGATCAAATTCGTCCGTCGAGTGATGGATAATTTGAATAAAACGACGTGATTGCATTCCCTTTAATTTATGTTTTAAGATCCAAAGAATGAATTCGAAATGATATTTACAATCCTATTGTGAAATCATTTTATATTTTCTACATAGAAAAAATTATAATGACAAAACGCATAGATGGATTTACATTCCTTTTATAACTTACCTGTTAAAATTTGAGAAAAAAAAAAAAAGAAAAAAAAAGAAAAACATTTCAATCAGACGATATCAATGGAACTCGACGATTTTTTTTATTCGCCATTTCAATTTTAAATCTACTACTGTACGATTTCAAAGGGAGATCAATTTTATCGGAAAGATAAAAAAGGTATTAGGAAGAAGATTAAAAAAATGAAGAATACAAAAAAGATGAGAAAAGGAAGAAGAGAAAAGTCAGGAGGTCATCGATATTGGTTCACGTTTGATTCTTTATGCTCTCATCCTTCTGTGATTTTGCTTTAAAGTGACGGGAAAAAGCGCAGATTTCCTCGCCAATCGTGAGAGAACTTTCCCTTTTCGTGGTTCAATCCCAAATAGGAATATGATGGTACGTTCGGTTTCCTGCCGTCAGTGGTGATAATTGAAACTGTAAATTAAACCTTCAGGATAAGCTTTGCGAGCAAATAAGTTTTTAGATTTCTCTTCCCTTCTCTCCCCCATCGATATCTCCCTTCCTCCCTCCCTCCTTCTCTTTCTCTCTCTCTCTCTCTCTCTCTCTCTCTCTCTCTCTCTATTTCTATTTCCATCTCTATCTTTGTATTTGTCTCTATTTCTCAATATATTTGTTGATTATCGAAGATGAAATCAAATCTATGATTAAGCGATCACTTTGTGAGATCAAAAGTATCTTTTCCGATCGACACGGTTAATGTGTGTACACGAGCAAAATAAAACGGCAAAAGCTAACGATATCTATTACTTTTCCCAATTACACAATTCATTTTTGATTAAATGAATTAGATTGAGATCGTGGTGTTTATATTTAATAAATGTTTCAAAGATCTTATTCACTTTTCTTTTTTTCTCTTTTTCTTCTTTTTCTTCATCAGAAGATTAATTACTATTTACACTCGTTTCTCTCATTGCAAAATTATTTTAATTAATGGTCAAGAATAATAGATAGTAGTTTTTATTAGAAAAAAAAAAAGGAGAAAGGAGAAAATTGAAAATTACAATATATATATATATATATATATATATGAAACTTAGGTCTTATTATTTGAAAAAGAGTTTTTAAATGAAGAAAATTATAAAATTATTTCTATACGAAATATAATAAGCTCGCATGTTCCAAATTGTTGACACAAAAGTAAAGTTATATAAAGTTAGAGGAAGAGTGCGTGTATGTGTGTATGTGTGTGTGTCTGAGAGAGAGAGAAATAATATACGTACGCGCTTTTGCTTCTCTCGAAAAGATATTAAAATTTTTTGATATTTCGTGACTGTGAAATAACGCGCTTTCCACGAGCAAGTAATTTTATAATATCGAAATACTTCGATGCACAGCATTCTCAGTGGATTCCGACGTGTGTCTCATTCGTCGACTCGGTTAACATCGATGCGACATTCAATTTCCATGCGCCCTCGCTCCAACATATCACGAGTGACAGTCGCAATGTTCTCACTACGGTAAAATGCTCCGAAACATTTGTTCACTTCTAGCCTTTATCTTCTTGTTTTGAAAGAGAAAAAGAGAAAAATAAGAAAATACTTACATTCTTTAATTAATTTCGAATGATTAAAATTCATTAATATCGCGCTTGATTCATTCGTATATATTGTATATTATATTGTAATATAATACGAAATACGATAACTTGACGAATACATTAACTTGAATCCATTTAAATGCAAAATTGTCAATTAATTGAATCATTTAAATCAAATTACGTGAAATTTTTGTAATTAAATATATTCTTTATTCTTTTGCAATGTTTTTTTTTTTTTTTTTTTTTTTTTTTATTTCATCTCTTTCATATCATGTATATGTAAAGTCAATGATCTATATCTTCAGATATATCGTTTGAAAATTATTTAATTATTGTATAATTAACCAGTACATTATATTCAAATAATTTTATGAAATTTGAACGGATATTAAACAAAAAATCGTCATTATTAAGGATTTTGCATGGTAAAATAAAAAATTATAAAATGGGGAAGAACCATATGATTAACGTGGGCTTTGATCGGATGAAAATAAAAGAAATTTGTACGACTCCAAGAGTCAAGCGATTAAAGTTCGTAGCTATCGATTTAAAGTTCGCTCGAACAGACGCTTTACCGATTTCGTCCGACAAACTAGAAAATGCGATCGAATGAAATGGATTCAACGATAAATTAAACAGCCAAAGTCCTCGGCGTTCTAATTTGCAGATCGTATTCCAAAAAGAAAACTTTGTCGTATTCCGGACGGGATTGGAAGAATTTATAGTTACTCTAATATCGAAAACTCTGAATAGTTAGCGAGCCGACCGATATGGACATAAATTTTCAAACTGACCCGGACCAACGTGCTCTCGCTACCACAAGCAAACTACGGTGATCATTTTTCGTCCGACGTAAATCAAAGTAACTCGTAAAAAACGACGTGACCTACCGTAATAGCACATATCTACATATGTCTACATATGTATATAATAATGGCATATACGTGTATATAATATATATGAAGAATATTTAATAAAAATATTTTTATTATTTATACTAACAGCTATCGATATCTTTTTTGTTTCCATTCGCAGGACAAAGGAATTTAAAAAAGTATCCTGTAATGGTGTTTATACATGGCGAAAGTTACGAATGGAACAGTGGTAATCCATACGATGGCACCATTCTAACGGCTTATGGAAATGTCGTTTTCGTCACCATAAATTTTCGCCTAGGCATTTTAGGTAAGTTAGATTCCTTTACGTACGAATATATATATATATATATATATATATATATATGTATTTAAAAATTTAAATATATTAGATATGTTTTCGCAGGACATATTACATATACCATACGTACATGTATATACATATATATATACTCAATGATATGCATATATACTATAAAAAATGTATAGTATGTATGCATACATTTAAATATCAGGATTTAATGTAGTACGTGCATTACGTGCACGTGTTTAGCATTTCTACTTTGCTATAAATTACAAAATCGTTGAATCGATCTAGAATGAATTTTTTTCTTTTTCTACTCTCCACGATCGTATCGTGATTCAACTCTAATAAAAAATCAATAAATTCTATTTACGAAGATCGCCGAGGATATTCGATTTTTCAACGGACCGAAGGCAAAAGCTGTTCCAATTTGAATTTACGAAATCCCGTTGGACTGCGTGAAGATATTCAGCACAGAATCAAGACTTCTGCATCGTTAATATTCACATTTCGACGTTTCGACCTTTGATCCTTAATACGCGAGTTCTTTTTATTTTCTTTATTTGTTATTATCCCAGAACATGGTTAAATCACGTGATCAACCTGAGAAATTAGATGTAATCTTAAATCAAGATCCTTTTGCAGATCTACATACAAATTATATTATTATATTATTAAAATCATAAAAACTATCTATAAATAAATCATTTCAAACAGTCTATAAATAAATTATTTTTTATATTTACAATAATTTAATTAAAATATAAAGAAATACACAGATTTAATACTGTTTCCAAATAATAAGATAAACAATATATTTTTCTTTTTATCAAAAGATCGATCCTTTTACCCCCATCCCTCTTCGAACTAATTCGTTTTATCTTCTGTAGCGAGTTCCTTTAGATTAACTAATGAAAAAAAAAAGAAATAAAAAAAGGAGATAAAGATAAAAAAAAAGAGAAAAGAAAATCCGGTAGAGAAGCGCGAGATGGAAATGACGAAGTACGTAGCTTAATCAAACTAACGAAAGGTTAAAGAGCCTCCTTTCCTGTTAGTTAGTCCGAAACGCAGAACCAGCTCTTATACCATAACGCTTCTGTTCTTTTCTTCCACCACGTCGAGCTCGAGAAGCATATTTTTTCCCATGTTTTGCGAAGGGGCCAAGTTATCCGTGAGCTTCTATCTTTCTTTTCCTTCTCTTTCTTTCTCTCTCTCTCTCTTTTTCTCTTTCTCTCTTTCCCTCTCTCTCTTTCTCTCTTTCTCGAGCAAAGCAGACCACCTAAAGCGAAGTTACTAAGCGCTTCTCCGGCACTTTAACCTAATTTATGATTATGGTTTCGGACTCGTCTTTCTCTTCTCTCTCTCTCTCTCTCTCTCTCTCTCTCTCTCTCTTTTTATCTCTATATCTTTTCTCTTCTCCTGCTATTACACTCTTTTTTCTACTTCGACCACTCCACTTACTAGCTAGGCTATACGTTCGTTCATTCTCTATTGCAACGTTCGTCCATTTGTATCGTACTCATGCTCCTACTCATGTTATCCTTTTCACGAGAAAGGTCAGTTGGAAGGTTCCACTTTCTAAAAGGTAACTTTCTTCTATAATACTTGTCCTTTTCGAACTTCGAATTATATAAACACCGAGACGAAAGTCTCAGCAAACTCAATGAACTTTACTCTTGCATCAACCAGAGTTTTATTTTTTTCCTTTTCTTCTAGCCTTCCACTACTTTCTTTCTCGCTTCGAAATTTTTCAAAGTCTCCTTTCGCCGTGGATGATCGATAGCGTTCACTATTTCTACGCCATGAACCGTGACGTTCTTTTACGGGGATATAGCGACCGATTGCTGGAAGATTTTGAAAAAGAGAAAGAGAGCAACACTACGATTTATTATAGTAAAGTTAGAATCTGTAAGAAGAAAATATCTGAATATATAAGGAAAATGAAGAGAGTAAAACAAATACTTTTAACAATGAAAAAAAAATATAATATATTGCAAAGATTTACTCGATCGATATAACACGGTAACAAAAAGAAAGTGATCTTCTTTTGTAGGTTTTCTAAGACCAGGTACTAGGGACGACGCAGCGAGTAATTTTGGATTACTGGATCAAATAGCAGCGCTTTTATGGCTCCGAGAAAATATTGCTGCCTTCGGTGGAGATCCCAACAGTGTGACCTTAGTTGGTCACGGTACAGGTGCCATTTTTGCTAACTTACTTCTCATCAGTCCGGTTGCAAACAATAAAGGTACGACGATTTAATTGAGACAAATATTTATTTAAAGATATAAAATGAAATAAATTAAATTTCGAAAAAATCTTTTCTCTCTCTCTCTCTCTCTCTCTCTCTCTCTTTATTTTATATTATAATTTTCTTAATAATTTTAAATCGAAAAATTCTAATGTAATTTCTTTTTCCGCGGTAAATATTTTTCTTTCTGAAAGACTTCTTTATTTCATGCTAAATTGAATATCCAACAAACTTGGAATCTAACCAGGGAACCCATATCTTCTCGTAGATATTTTATATATGTATATACGCGGCAAGAGCATATTCGGAGTTCAACAAGAGTGAAATTATCTTCTACGCCCTTAAAACGTTTCCGTGTTTCAAAAATATATTAAAGTACTTCTCTCTTGGAAAAATAACTCCATTCCTTTTCGTATGTCTCTAACGTATACGAACTACTGTAACCTCGCATTGGTGTCGTTCAACGAGAAACTAATCTCTTCTACGTAAATTCTAGAAAAACTCGTTAAAAGAACTTCTTGTTTGGAGTCACGTAAAAAAAAGAACAAAAATTTCATATAAACCTGGACCATTAAATTTTTCCATACAGAGTATACATTTTCCAAGAGATATTTCACGAATAAATTCGACATCTTCTGCATAACTAATAACAATAATAATACTTGATGAAGTTGTATATATTAACAATATTATTAAGAGGAATATGAAATTCGAAGCAAAGTAAAAATCATGTCTGCTCATTTTGAAGTAATTACAAATTGCAACAATTACGATGCGTAAAGATTCAACTTTAAGACTGATGTTCCTTCAGCTCTCATTTATTCAATTATTTAATAATTATTCAACCGATCTATATAATGTTAATATATTCTTACACTAACATAACAGAAAGTTTATATTAAAAATAATAATGTTACTTCTAAGAGATATATATTGGTGTAAATAAAGTTAGTTTAGAATCACATTGACGATAGTAGAAGAATAGAACGTGTTCGAGAAGTTGGAGTAAAGTTGGCCAGTTTCACGAGATCGAAGTTTGTTGAAAGGGGCGTTAGGGGTAAAGGAAGGAAGGAGGAGAGGGAAGGGTTAGGGGAAGGGGGATGGGGCAAGGTCGGGGAAGGTAGGTTTGAGAGTAAGAGAAGGATGGAGAATCGTTTCGTGAATTAATCTCGTAGATCGTGAACGGTGTGAACCGGTGAACCGGGACACACGCGTGCATACGTATTACAGGGTGAAACTGCGAGCGTAACTAGGAAGGGGTTCGTAGAACAGCTTGGCCGTACGTGTTACGGTCTAAACGTTCCTCGCATGAACGCGTCGATGCTATGGTTGTCTCTCTCGTAGACAATCTCCACTTCCATCATCGAACCCTAAACGCTAGAAACTCGTTGACGAACACACTTTACGAGGAGATCAGAGAAAATTCGATCATTTTTCATACTCATCGAAAGTAAAGGCTTTTTGCTTTTCTGTCCTTGACACCAACACGATCGACGAATTCACCCTCTTCGGCTAATAATTATGAAATATATTAGAACCTCACAACTTCAAGAAGGAGAGATGATCGTGACGATTTATCGATATACGGCTTAACAACGTCAACATGTACTATATAGTTTCGAACTTCTCTTGAGTGTTCTTCGGAGTAGATAATTTTTTACTTTTTCTTTTTTGTTATCTTTTTTTTTTCTCGAAACCGAGACGTTAAGAAGTATTCCACGATCAGGATTAATTTCATCTCTAGTTCTCGACTTTGTTTTCCTTCTTTAAATAGAAAACTTGTAGAAAACTTGAAAATTGAATTTTCAAATGAAACTAAGTTGAATATTTTCAACTAGTAAAGGGATTAATTTTGGGTTACGTTTATATATGTATATATATATATATATATATATATATATATATATATATATATACATATATAAAGCAAAGAGGAAAATGGAATTGTAATTTTTCATTTTACCCCTTGTTTGTATTTTTACGTTGCGTTTAGGTCAGCTGAGAAAGAAGGGAAAGATCATTTTTTGTTCTCTCTCCTCTTTGTTCATCTTTTCCTCTCTTTTTCCCTTTTGTTTTCACTTTCTTCATCCTCTTTCACCACGGCAAGCAAGCAGAAAAGTTATTAATCGTTCCTGTCTCTTATAACATTCAGGTCTGTTCAAGCGAGCCATTCTGATGTCCGGCTCGGCGTTGAGCGCTGACGCCATTGGCAAGGCGCCGCTGCAAATTACCAAGCAGGTAAGAATATATTCCAGTTTCATCGATCAAGTTCGAATGGAAGATGAATTTACGCGAAAGAAAGAGTGAGGAGAGAGAGAAAGAGAGAGAGAGAGAGAGAGAAGGGGAGAAAAAGAACTTATCACGTAAAAAAACAAGTTCTTTTTTGTATTTGGAATATACTTTGTACAAAATATATCTCTATTTTCGAAATTCATTCTCGATATGGTTACATGAAATATACTTTTGATTAAAATGATTAAACGTCACGTTACAAACTTATCGTCTTTCACACAAATAGATAAATAAAATAATATAATAATTTTCTAATATAGCATTTATATTAATGAAGTAAACAGAAAGTATTCATACTTTTTGTATCATTATCACTCGTAAAATTTTCTCTATATTATCAAGCAAATATTTCAATTATTTAATATACCGTTAATATAGAAATATGTGCCAGATATAATGAAATTGTTAAACTGCGTTTATTTCAATTGAATTTAAACGTAATCGTTTATTATCACTTAAATACCTATTAAAAATTTTTTACGTCGATTATTATAAATGATTTCTTTCAACGAAACAACAGCTTTGCATTCTTTTTTCATTTTTCTTACTTTTATATATATATATATATATATATATATATATATATATATATATAAAACCAAAGAAGAGGAATATTTTTACACACCATATGTCGTTTTATCATTTCGGAATATTATCAGACAAACAGATAATAATTGTGAAGTCGGTTTATTAGATTCAAGGAATCAAAGGGTGTTCTTAGTAAAATCCGCGAAATTCTGTATAGCATGGGGGGCAGGGGGAGGAGGTAGTAATAGAGGGGGATAGGGAGACAAGAACGGAGTTCGCTCGAAGGCCCGTTAAAGGTTTTCATCGCCTTTGATCCCGTCGTCGGCAAAGGGATGAGAGGATTTAGGAAGTCTCTTACGTATCTCGAACGCGAAATTAAACGCATCGGTGCAACACGGGTCGACGCCTTTGCGTTTCCACCGTCTCTACTCTTTAAACTCTCTCATCGTCTCTTTCTCTTTCTCTCTCTCATCGTCTCTTTCTCTTTCTCTCTCTCATCGTCTCTTTCTCTTTCTCTCTCTCATCGTCTCTTTCTCTTTCTCTCTCTCTCTCTCTCTCTCTCTCTCTCTTTCTCTCTCTCTCTTTCTCTCTCTCTCTCTCTCTTTCTCTCTCTCTCTCTCTCTCTCTCTCTCTCTCTCTGACTCTTTTTAGATCTCCTTTCTTGTTTCTCTCATTCTCTCTCATATCTTTATGGGAATATTATAACGTCAGAATACTATAACACGAGACTTTTATAGTGAGCTCGTGTACAAAGAAATAGACATAGAATTTCTTATTTCTTTCAGTAAAACAATTATGTTTGAAAAAAAAAACTTAATTTTTTATAAATATAACCACTGACCTTCATCCTTTTTTTTTATATTCACATGCATTCTCTCTTGAAAAATTTTTAGGGAAATAATTTCATATAAAATTGAGAATGCGTTCACTGATATATTACGTACATATTTAGACTCGTTAATAAAATTAAAATATTCTGTATTATAAACTTTCTTATTTATTATTTTGGTATAAAAGTGTAAATATTTAATTGATCTCTTCTTAATAAATTCAATTTATTAATACTCCCTATTTCAAATTATGTCGGAGCTCTCGAATGAATTGTGTTTTATTTTATCTTTCATTGAAACTCTTTTAATTTATAAATCCATTAAAAATAATTCACATGTATTATTTCATATTTCACTAAACACTACAAAAAAAAGGGACAATTAAAGACATTTAATTAATATATTAATTATTCAAATGATTCGTTTGAATTTCATTTGAATCGCTACGTTTCAGTTAAAATACAAATACGAATACGAATGTAAGCCATTCCCTTACATCGAACAAAGAAACGTTCAGAGAATAAACTGGTGTCACGATCTAAATTCCAGGTTGGTGAGAGAGAAATAAAAAAAGAAAACACAATGATCGTTTATCGTCGCGAGAGCTTCGAGATAGGTCAGGAATGTTCATTGCTGTTCAAGAGAAATTGCAGGAATCGCTTCCTTTTACAGGTGGCGCACGCTTTGAATTGTCCAACGACGACCGACAGCGATTTGGCTCTTTGTCTGCGCTTTCAAGATGTCGAAGCTCTTTTAAACGTGAAGATTCACAAGCCGAAATACGTGCCGGCGTTTGCACCTCTTGTTGACAGGGCAGTTATACCGGATAAACCTATTAATCTCATGGAAAACACACAACTTTTTGGCAGGTTAGTTATTTTGTATGACAAATCGAAAGATGAAATAATTTCTATCGAATTAATCCACGTTCGTAAATCAGTCAAATTTATGAAATTGTTAACTATTAATAGATAAATAATTAATAAATAATTTTACTATCGTGAAAATATATTATATATACGTTATTAATAATCTTATGTATTTCTATTTTCTTTTTTCTCTTTTACTATATATATAAAATTAGAAATTAAATATAATCTTTTATATATAAAATATATGTTATATAACATAGTTATTTTATTTTATATCGTTCGTAAGACGGCACATTAGTTCTAATCTAAATATATATTGGGTTGATTCATAAATAAGTGCCGTTTCATTGTAATAAACTTCTTACTTATATGTTATTTATTTATACTTGTATGTTATTTATAAACCACTTATTTATGAATCGACCCAATACATCTAAATCTATCAAAATGTATAGAGAATATATCGAAAATATTATATGTATATATTCTCTATGGAGAGAGTATACGAGATAAAATATACAAAACGATACTCGTAATGCTTCTCTCACCTAGTCGCATGCTTTTAAGAGCACCCACCTTTTACCACGGTATTACGTACTACCGCGTATTATTGCGGCAAGTGGGTACGCGCAGTAGATTAATCCTTTTCGCCGCATAACCGTGCATCGTATAGGAGCCGCTTATGGCAGAAAGCAGTGCGCTTTGAATACGTCTCTAGGGTATTCGTGCAAAATTTCTCTAATACATCCACTTGTAAATACTTGCGCAGATTCGACTTGATGTACGGCGTTACTGAGTCAGAAAAATTTCATATTTTACCGCCCATTGCCTTACTACATGGTTTGTCAGATAATCAACGCGATGAAATTCTTCGAGATCATGCTAAGGTAAGAATCATTATTTGTGATTATTACGCGATAAGTCTTTTTACATTAAAAATTTTCGGATGCACGTGTATACGTTCAAAAAGATTAATAATCAATGATTCTCTATGAATAAAAAATATAAATTTAAATTAATCCTTTTAATTAAGATTGAAAAGCAAAATATTCGTTTGATTCGTATAACATCATTTCTTTTATATGTTCTAATTATAGTAACAAAAGATTTGTATAATTGAAAAAAAAAACTTTAAAATTGATATAATCGTACTATACGAATCATAATTACAATTGGCAGTCTTTAACTTAAAGAATGAATTCGTATTAAATTGATATGAAACTGATTAAATTTAATAAATTTCTTTAAAGAATGAAAAAGTAAGATCTAATCAATTTTACAGGCTACGCACGAGTTGGAGCCAGAGCTCGTACTATCAAAGATTCTCGAACACTATGGCGACTTTTACGGTGAATTTACAGACGACTATGCGACGAAGAATAGGGATATGGTTCTGGAAGCATTCTCTGACAGCGGTACTGTCGCACCATTGATAATGACCGCCAATTTACATTCTAGGGCGAACCCGAATAGTTACATGTACGTCTTCTCTCATCCGAAGGCTATGCAAGATTACTCCGGCGTAAGTTACTTCTTACCTTGACATTGATAGATCGACTACTTCTCGGACTTCCAGGAATATGTTAATTAATTCTGAAGAGTGTTGAAAGAGAAAGTCGATTTAATGTAATCAATACTCGAATCGATCGTCGAAATTTCATTATACAATAGAATGTTTTAATCAAGTCAATATTCATACACGTTTATATATATATATATATATATATATATATATATATACTATTTAATTGTTTATGTTTTTCGCTTACACACGATGTTTGATTTTAATTTTATGCATTTATATGTGAACAGATTTACTTTGTATAAAATACGTTGAAAAAAAAAAAAGAAAAAGTTATATGTATAGAGTTTAATGGAGTTCGAAGGGAGACGTCGAAATGTTTCAGGGAAATACTGATAAGCGGAAATGTCAAGAAAATTTTAAAATCACTGACATGTTTCTTAATGGAATAAATATGTCATTTTACAAGTTAATTATACCGTATAAATATATTATATACATTTTAATAACTATATATATTTTTCGATCGAAATAATATGATACAAAATTTTTATTCGTTATTCGAAAGTATAAAAAAAAATATATATATATATATCTACGATATAAAATAATGAAATATCACCTAATATTTTTTCATCTACGGACCGTCGATATTTTATCGTAAAAAAAATAAAAATACAATTGTGAATTTATTTTTTTCTGTCTTCTATCCGTTTATCTTTCTGTTTCTCTCTATCTTTCTTGCTCTTCTGAATTTCTCGTTTGATAGCTTAACAATAGTCATTATGTTCGTAAACTGCAGAAAAGAAAAACACGAGTAGGAACTATGAATCTGTTTGGGTTAGGGCCAAATATCCTTGTGATTTCTATTACACAGAGACTAAATCGGCCGAAATGTCGAATGGTTTTCGAGTAGAACTAAAGTTTCATTTTCCGATTGGATCTGGTCCTTTATTTTCCGAGTTATCCAATACTCTCGACTCGGTGTTGATGTAGGTACACTTTACCGACCCTTGATCGTATCGTTGATCAGCATAAAGGTCTCTTTAGGCTCGTAGACGCTTGTGAAGTCAGCGGAGCGCTATAAATTTGTGTTGCGTTATGGCGTACGATAAGGATGTTTAAAAGCCGTTAGAATGATCCTTTTATTTCTATCGAATTGAATTCAATCGATTAAATATTCCTCAATTATATATATCAAAATATATTAGACGTTTCATCTTAAAAAAATCACATGTACAAAAGCACATAAGTTTCTCGATTTTAATTAATAAAATTCAAAAACTAGTCGTTCTCATTGATCGATGTTACAAAAATAATATAAGTTACAATAACAATATAATCATTCCTTTTCTCGGAGAATTTTGGGAGAGAAAAAAAGAATGAGAATATTTTGCATATCCGGATTAAACGTAATATACACTGTGTATCGACCAATAACCGTACTATTTATTCTACCAACGTTCGCGTATTGGAATCAAATAAACGAAAAAAAAAAGAAAACAGACAAAAAAAACAAACAAATACAAAAAAAGCCACTTTCACCCCACCGAAAAAAGGGAATTGTTACGAGAACCGTATTGTGCAGCGGAAAATGGTATTATATGACGATACCGCAGGCAAATATAGCAAATACGGTAAATATTACGTATTCGACTACCAATGTTGCCCCTTCGACACGGATATTTGCATCGTATGGGCGCATCGTGCACCATAAATATGGGGAATTCCATTTCCAAGTTCAATGACGTGGCCGATGTATCGTTACGTTAAAGTCGCAAATTCCCGAACGCATTGACCGAAGTACGAGGTATGCGCGCGCACTCACACACACATACTATTCATTTCCCACGTAATGCCGGAGGGCAGATAGAAAAAGAAAGAGAGAGAGAAAGAGAGAGAGAGAGAGAGAGAGAGAGAGAGAGATATGATAGAAAAAACCGACAGAAATCGGATTGGTTCCTGTGAAAAATTTCTACTTTGAATCCATATATCGGGTATTTCATTTTTTATTCAAACAAAAAAATTCTTGCTTTCAATATTCCTTTTTTATAATGATTGAAATTATGTGATTAATAATTCGAGAAGATTTAAATACAATCGACAATTTTAATAACATTTACAAAAGTCGAGTAAAAATGAAATATGTGACATACGCAAAGATACTAACATAATCCTTTAGATTATGTCGTCTACTTGAGATAACATATTTTAGCTCGAAATTATGATACTTCAAGTAGAGTGGTGGTATATATATATAGTTTGGAATATATGGGAATAAATTTTTAGACACTCTTAATCAACAGGGTAACTAATGAGTGAAAAATAAATTTGTATACCGAGTAAAATATTGGAATTGAATATACGTTTCCCTTTGAAAATTTTCTCCATCTGTCGACATTAATAAAATTTTTTTGTTTTTTTTTTCTCTTTTTTTTTTTAATGAAATACAATATTGTTGTAAGAGAATTCGCAAGCTGAAAATATAAATTTATAATATACACTCGACATCCGTTAAGGCAATAAGTTTTTCAAATTGAAAATGTAAAGTAAATCTGTGATATACGTATATACATATGTATTTACATTGTATATAGTCTATGTACATATGAGAAACGAACGTTAACGATAAAGCTGCTAATTTAAATATTCCCAAGCTGGATCCGATGGCCCGGCCGGATGATTATTTCTGATTTCTCTCGTGCACTAACCTCTCTCGGTGATGTTATTCGAGGCTCGTATAATTATCGACGACGCCGTTGAATGGGATATCAGAAGGGTAGGGCGTGGAACAAAAAGCGGGACATATCGATCGATATCGTCGCTTCGTTATTTTACAGCAACAACGACAACAGACGATACACGGCGAAGAGCTGTCCTATGTGCTCGGCGTTCCACTCGACAGGAGCAAGTACGACTTGCGTATTCGATACAACATCGGCGAGACATTGTTTTCCGAGGCCATGATGAATTGGTGGTGCAGCTTCGCGTACATCGGGTAAGTCTGATCGTTTATATAAAAAAATTATATAATTAATCAGAAATTTTTTGAACGAACGAATCTCGAGGATCGCTAATTTAGTTTCGTCTTCGACATTTCTTAATGTCTTGCGGATTATAAAAAAAAAAAAAAAATAAAAAAATAAAAAAAAAAAAAAACAGAAATAAACAAACAAAGAAATAGAAGAACTTACGAAATCTCGATTGCTTTCAACGTCCATGGTATTACAATGATATTTCTTTGATATAATGATAAAGTCTAGATATGACGTTAAAAATATTTTCTTTAAACAATGACAATACGTAAAATATCGATAGAATGACATTATATAAATAAATATTATTTATATTTATTAAAATGAACGTAAATGAAATATATTTCTGATGACATGCTTGTTAAATTTGTTAGTCAACTACTTCGTATCGTTAATAAATAACGACTTCATATCTGTCTAATCGATGAGACAGAAATTTTCTCTTAAAATAACTCTCTCGTAGTAGATTTTTTTATGACGATGCACTTTAACGCTCTCCATTCCAGAGCTCATGATCGTACATGAGAGTGACCGCTAACAAAAGTCTCTTCGCTGCAGACATGTCAGCGATAATTTACACTCTCCAACAAGGGCAATGACCGCGAAACAAAATGAAATCAACGTATACGTTGTTATGTTACGTTGTTATATTATATGTATAGATATAAACATACGTCGAACGTTTACTGCTCCGCTTGTAGGTAGCATTAGCACGCCTATTTCAGCCAGTGGCAGCCCTGGAAAATTGCTTTACGAGGACTACAACAGGAAAACAAGGAAGGCTGTTCAGGAAAGTAGTGGAAAGCTTTAGAGGCACTTTCGAAACGGCTTTCGGCCGGACCGAAACGATTTTCAAAGCGAATCTAAGGCGACGGTCCTGTTTTACCCGTTTTACGTGCTACGAAAATCCGCTTTCGACGAAAAGTGGAATGTCGAGGGAAGCGGACCGTTTCACAGAGATTCCTCGTATTATAAAACACGATTTTCAATTAACTCTAGTACGTCTGAATATTTATACGTTTACTACTCGAAACGATATGGTAATGGTAATCCAGTTGAGCTGGCTTCTCTAACTGACATCGAGCAAAAATTTCTAACGTGGATAATGGTTAGAAGAGAAATTGCATATATACATTTAAACTGATATGATTACTACATACGTTTAATCTCATGTACGATATAATAAGATCAAAATTATAAGAAAGAAAAAGGAGAGAGAGAGAGAGAGAGAGAAAGAGAAAGAATGAGAGATCAGATAAAAAAAAATGATAGATCTCAATTCTCGTCCCGTAGAAATCTGATAAATCTATTCGAAACGTGATAGAATTACGAATAAAGTTCGTTATCCGTGAGATAAAATTATATTCTATCTAATATCGTCCAAAGCAAATTACGTCTCCTAAATCGTTAAACTTAGATTTGATAAATTCGTAGATCCATCAGGAATGCATAATGATAAACTAGATCGGTAATACTGAAGAATGACTCCGAGGAGAATGTTTCTGTCCTCGGATATTACATTCGCATCCCATTTTCCAACATTAATCGCAATCCGTCAGTCGTGCACTCTATTCTATCTTGTCGTTTTGGTTTCGTCAGTATGGCTTCTCCTTTAAGTTCACCGCTTGAGAATAATTTTACTCGAGGAAGGTTGCACGATGGTGAACTCTCGACGCGATGTCTTCCATTTTTCGTCCTCCCTTACAATTCTCGATTCGATCTCGCTCACTCTCTGTGAGTGCTCTATATAGAGTACTATGCGATACATAGATGCATATGCATCACGATATATGCATCCGTGAGATCACCTTTAACTGGGTCAATCCAATTAAGTGAAACAAAGCTGTTTAGTAGCTCTGTTTGCAAGCAAACGCCATACTCGCAAGTCGATTGTTACACATGTACGGACAATCTCAGTAAATACATTTCTAACGATTATGCATTTCTCGTATAATATATGATGTTTCTAATTAACAAAGAAATAATGTCTGCATAGGTATTAGATATTGAATATACATTAAACGAGTATTAGATACCTAAATACTAGATGTTAAACGAATATTTTAACGATAAATCCTCGAGATAAAAATAATAATACTTTTCTACATAATATCTTTATTTAGATAAAATTTTATTTCTGTATCTATTCGTGAAATAGAAACCCGAACGCAGCTAAAAGATATCCATATTTGACCGACGGATTAAAAGAATGGGAACAGTATGAGCTTCACTGGTTGGAGTATAACCCAAGAAATCAAACTTATTTTAATTTAAGTAAGTATACTACGTTAGAGTAAAAGCATACATATACATATATACTTGTGTATATATACATATATATATATATATATATATATATATATATATATAAATATATAGAATATACGTAGAGTCACCAAGAATGGTCTTCGTTGATCATGGGATGAAATTCTTTTGTCGCAGCTATACCACCAAAGCTCGGCTCTCACTATCGTTCCGCTGAGATGCAATTCTGGAATGAGGACCTTCCTAACATGCTGAGGCATCCCAACAAAGACATTCCGATGTTCAGTCGACCAAAGGGTCCACGACCTACGATCCTCGACTTCGCTGATGGGATTGGTAAATACGCGAATGGCAGCTCCGACAGGAACTACGATATCCACAGTGCCTGGTCAGCGATTAAATATAATATATTTATATTTTTGTTAATATCTATATCTAGTAATTTTTATATTGTTTAATATTATTATTATATACATTATGAATCTCTTAAAGTTGGAAAAAAATAATTGATAAAGTGAGATCTTTTTTAAAATGAATTAAAAAATAAATAACAATATATTAAAAGTATAACAATTAATATTGTTGATATAATTGCTCCTACATGTAACTTATTTCCTGTTAAGGAGATAAAAGGTATCAACGATTTTAATCATTTACTAAAATCAAATGATTTCCGATTAGGTTTACAACGAAGACTCCATCGAGTATTACTGAAAGTAATTTGGAGGGGAGACCGTTGATACCTTTCTTCATAACAACGAATCAGCCAAATCTTGAAAGCACCACGCCTGAATCAAGTTCTTTGAAAAGTTCTTCGGTGATAGCGATGATGATTGGTTTTGGCGTCGTATTCCTCTTGATCAACTTATCCGCTTTCTTTTATCTATACCGAAAGCGTCAAGCAACGAAAAAGAATGAAAAGCCTCTTAAAAGACGTCTCAGCCAGAAGGACGAAGCGTTCAAAAGGCCAAAGACAGAGAAACAAGAAAACCATTATGGCGACCTCGGTTATAAGAGCGATAGTAAGCCGGATTTGAACGAGGTGATAAAAAGTGACAAGGCTTACGACAACAATTCGAACTTCGGTAGGAGGTCAAAACTTTCTCGAGAAAATTCCAGTTCTACCATCGACACCCATATTAAAGTTAGGGAATGGATACAGCAGGAAATTGTACACAGGTGAGAAAATATCTTACCGTGTCCTTTTGCCTCCTCCAAGGTGATTGATGAATCTTCAACAAGTGATTACAAATAATAATGATCTATATTTTATCAAATATTGAACGCAATTAATTAATACATTGAATACCACGTGGATTATCCATAATCGATAATCAATTTTACCACAGACTTTATTTAAAACATTTTGAAGGTTAAAAGTATATTTCTTAATAAAAAATAATATCTAATCTATATATCTCTTTTCCATATACAATATAAAATGTATTAATTGAATATATATTTTATACGAAATTGATAAAGCACTAAATGTGTTAATCTTGACGAAAATAACATCCGTACATTTCGATCGTTAAATGTATTCTATTGTTCGTCGTCTCCTTGTGGTATCCCTACCACACATACCTAAAGAGACGACCTTCGAAACTTCGGGTAATAACGCCTCAGGCATTCAATTCGTCCTCTGAATTTTCGAGGGTCATCAAAATAAAACGAATCAGCTATAATTAATTTCTTTTATACTCACTAAACAGCGTATGTGTACGTATGTATGAGAGAAAAAGAGAGAGAGAGAGAGAGAGAGAGAGAGAGAAAGGGAGAGAAAGAAAGAGGAGAAAAAAATGTAAATATTTTTTTGATCAATTGCCCCAAACGACGTAATTATTCTAAGTAAACCTCTTTGTAAATTAGAAATATTAGTCATAGACGTTTCTTGATATCTCGAAAAGAAGGACGTTTAAATTGACGACATTTTTACTTTCGACCTGTTATCTCGAGTAAAATATTATATCTATTCGTAAATTTCGATATATTTAACGAAGATATTATAGGATTATATATGATCTAAAATATCGAAAAATTTGATACAAACGGAAATATCATTATCACTTAAATTCTTATTTCTGGTAAGAAATTGAGATTCGGTAGGTACATATTACTTGTTTTTTTCTTGATTATTCGTTGATTATAACAATCTCTCTTTTGATTCGTTCTGAGCATCGAACGGATTGGTCATCCAATTAACGGACGCACTTATCGTTAGAGAGGTTCGCTTTTGTGTTTTGAACGCTATTGTATATCTACGTTTTCACGATGTAGAATCGGTCTTTTCCCGTTTTATCGATACACAAGAGCGTACGAATTGAACAGAGTTTTTTTTTTTTTTTCTTGTTCCTATCGAAATATCCTTCTTTTGAGTCGTTCTCGATCGATTTTACGAGACTCGATCGTGCCTATGAATATTGAACCCATCTCGTCGACGGACGTTTTCGTTAATCGACGTTGTTGCTTCTCGCGATTCTCTTTCCCACCTTTCGTACGTTGCCTTTGTCAAAGAGAGCTATCAGAAATTCCGATATCGAAAGCTTTAGTCGTAGTATTACCTGCGAAGAAAAAGGAAAAAAGAAAAAGAAATAATACGTGAAAAAATGATGAAAGAAGAAAAGAAAGGAGAGGCAATTTTCGTCGTCGAAACTAATTCACAAAAATATAGATTTGAATTTATTTCTAATAAAAACTATATCAATTAAGCTATCCGATAAGTTATCGTTTAATTATCTTTAATGACAATTCCAATTAAAGAGAGTCTTATTTATTAAAAGCATCATACATATATTACGTCATTACTACGAACTCGTGTTTTTCATTATCTTCTAAAAGTATATTCGAAATTATTTTACAAGAGTAAGTAAATTTTCGCTCGTTTTCCCATCACGATTATTACTCAGCCTGAAGAAGTACGGATTCTTCGTTACACGTCAATGAATAGAACTCGGGCTTTTCATTTTGTTTATACGAGATATTGTGTATATATGTATATATAAATATATTTATATAATATATATACATATATGTATAGTATATATATATATACATTATATAAATATATATATATATATATATATATATATGTACTTTTGAAGATTTAGAGCATGAAAATGATCCTCTTTCTCTTTCTTATTTTAGTTTGGAATCGTGCATGCTCCAAGTGATGTTTTAAAAGAAGGAGAGCTGCATTCAGAAGGTAGCATTGCTTCCTCTAAGAGTGTTTTTGTTTCTCACCCTTCTTTTACAAAGCCAACGTCTTCTACTTTTCCTCTGGTTAAATTTGAAGGAATAAAGGAATTATTCTCATAAAACTTCCATCGTAAAAGCCATAGAAAGAGAGAGAGAGAGAGAGAGAGAGAGAGAGAGAAAAAGAGAGAGAGAGAGATAGTATTCAACACGAAGGTCTTTGAATGTACTACAAAGTAGTCGTTATGATGATCTTGACTCAAACATTCAGTGAAGACTAAAAGAAAGAGAAAATTATTAGACTTGTAGACGAAAGCTAGTCTTTCTCTTATCATCGTGGTATATTACGAGACGTGTCATGACTTAAATAATCTTTTTGATACTTTAGTTTCATAAATGCAAATATTCGATGAATATAAAAACTAAAAAGAAGAAAATGAGAAATTTATTTCATTGTATTGTCATCTGGAGAATGCAAAAGGACAATTATATATTTGATAAATTTTAATAGAATTGATTATTTAAAAAAAAAAAAAAAACGATAAAAAAAAAACTAAATGAAAAAAAAAGAGAATAAGAAAGAAAAACTATTCACATTTCCAATCATTTTCTTATGTTTTCGAAGGTGTTCGCCGAGATTTCTACGAAAAACTAGAGAAACATTGGCGAAAGAGCATCAGGCGAAATTAACGAAACAAGAGGAAGAAGAAAAATGGCGATTAGAAGAGGAAGCATTGAAGGGTAAGAAAGAGGAACCTATATACGATGAAAGTCCAACGATCGTGGTAAGACCAGGTAAGAAGTCAAAAGTACCAAAGGTGTCGGTCGCTATTGATGCGACCCCAGCAACGAGGACCGAATCCGTTTTGAATCAAGTACCAATCGAATTGTCGAAAAAGGAGGAGACGTTCGTTGAGAAGATCGAACAATCCTTCGACTATCCTTTATCTGATGGGAGTCAATTCCAGATGACACCTCAAGTCGTTGTGATAGAACATCATCATTCGAGAAGTGATCCACTACCAATGGAGAACGTCTTGAGAAGCGTGAAACCGAATTTCTCGACTCCGCGAATCTATGAATCCGATTCTGGTAGTACGAGCAGTCTCTACGCGAAGATCAATCCAAAGTCAAAAGTTCGAGTTCCACGGGGGAATCTTGAAAGGAGCGACGAGACCGTTGAAATTGAGGCCTCCAAGAATGCTGAGGATCGAACGACACCATTGGAAGAAGTCTACGTGAAATCGACGAAATTGACAACTTTTAGTGGGGGTAGTACACCAAGCGATGTGAATGTCACGTGCAGAGAACCAACGGTCGAAAGAGAATGCATTAGTCCCGAGGAAGCACTTCGAACGATAAAACGACGAAATTACCCTAAGGTTCTACCAGACATCGAGAAAAGACGTTCTCTTCCTGTACCAACTACCTTGTTCCTTCCGAAACAACATGGGAACTCTTTAAGGGGTTACAAGGGTACTTTACCTAGTCCTGTATCAGGACAACCTCCGTTACCACCGCCAAGAATGTTCGGCACATCGAAGAGCTTGGAATTCGCCGAAGAGAAGGAAAACCATTGTGAGGAGGAAGCTGTTACTAGTGATCTTCACATTGGACCATTAACAAAACGACAAGATTCTTCTGCTAAAAACAACTCTGATCCTAGTATCATCGATTCCATAGAAGGAAATATGATCAATAGCGTTCATCCTGGTGGTGGTAGCGTTGACACCATTTATACGAATCCAAGATGTCCGGTACATGGCGGATCCTACACATTTTCACCGAACTCTCAGATACTCGACAAAGATATCGGAGATCCTAGAAGAGACTTCATCGAGGCAGGAATGGGCAACCCTAATTGGTACAAGCCTGTATCGAAGGAAGGTAAGATAGTGCCGGTAATGTCATTGGCATCCTCAGAACCGCGAATCGTGATCGCTCCTAGGGAACCAGAGAGGCAGCAGCGATTGCTCGTTGGTAACGCAAATTGGGATAGGACAGGCGAGCCAAAGATCGTGATCACTCCGAGAGTGGTTAATCTTCTAGGACAGGGTAATCAAGATCTCAGCCAGACTATAGTCAATGTTGGAGATGCTTGCTCCGTTGAAACCGTGATATCTCCTTCGAAACCTCATACCATCGATTTAGGCTCATCGGAACGATTAGAACTCGAATCTAATAGTAGTAGCAATTTAACTTGTTCGAAGGAGGAAAGAAAGGAACCGCGTATCATAATAACTGCTGGTGATCCAAAGAATACTTGTACGACGAATTCAAAACAACCAAAAATTATTATAAAACCTACAACTAGCTTTCAAAAGAGCAGAGATCAAAGGAACATACCGAAAATCTCAGCTATACCATTGGTGGAACGACAAAATAGTCAGAACGTCGAAAGGGATAAGATCTTAGAACGTAAAGAGAACAGGCCTACTGTCGAAAGACCTCCCTTGAGAGAAAAGCCGAAAGTAACGAGAATACCCTCCTTCTCAAGACGAAAAGAGGACTTACCTATCGGTATCGATAAATCGTTAACACAGACGCATACAGAGAAGACGGAGATTGTGCAAAGAGTCGAGGCAGTACCTGGTAAAATCTCGAATGTAACTTATGCACATGATGGTAAATCTTCTATTCCTACTCTTCAGAAAAAGGACAGCGAAAAGTCATCTATAACAGGTGAAGATTCCAATGGAATCCCAACCGGTACAGTCAAAAGGAAACCTTCGTATAAGAAATAATATGAGACATTTTATCAACTAGTTCTACTAGTTTGTTTGTCTTGATTCTTTTTTTTGTTTTTTTTTCTTTTTTCTTTTTTGCACTATCAAAGAAAATACGAAAAGTATTTAAAACAGGACAAATTCGTAGCTGATAGGAAATCAAGTAAAGACAAGATAACAGACTATATCAATATATAGAAATTAATGATAAATTAAAATAATCAAATAATGTTGATGTAATTAATATAGATAATAGATAAGTTAAGTGAATAGAGTGATAAGACAATGGGAATAATGTAAACTAACAATTATATAAATTTAACAGGTGAAACCATCGAGTTAGGGAAAAAGTATTGTCCGATTTAACGTAGCATTTAAGTTTTAGAAATTTGACGATATTTTTCCTTTAAATCGATATCTTAATCTTAATGATGCAAAGACAAAAATACATCAAATTTTACAGACCGATTTACATCTTCGTAGACTGATCCTTGCACTTACCTACAAACTATTCTCTCAGAGAATTCAACAAAGACTTTTAGTTCCAGTAAATCGAATGTCGAAGCTGTGTTGGTACGTTCTCTTTCGTCTCGTAACTTTCAACGATTCCAAAGGGGAAAACTGATCTATCGATATCATTCTCTGAAACCTAAAGCCGATGTTGAAGTATTCCATAGAAAGAGAGTTGGCGAAAAGATTCGGTCCAGTGCATGCTAAAGTAATGAAACCATCTTTCTATTTGAGCGGACTGTTGGATTCGACGGGCCGAAGGAAGAGATTGAAAAGTCTTCCATGAAAGAGATCGATTCTGATTTTGAACGATGCAACGACAAATTTTATTCTAAAAAAGAAGAAACTAGCAAAGTGGAAAACTATAATTTTATGATCGGTAATAGTGTGTCTGTTGCAATTATGTAAATGTAAGACATATTGCTTGTAAAAACTATTTCCGTGAGATTAAAACTACTTGCGTAATTAAATGAATTCGTTTATGTGAATCACTTTCGTAAAAAAAGTGTTTAGTTCTATAAAAAAAAAAAAAAAAAAAAAAAATACACTTCCGGGCACATAATTTTTAATAATACTTAATAAATTTCCACAGTTTCCTAATACTTACAATTATTCTTGTCACTTTTATATAACTATGAAAAATTTTTAATTACTAATGAATTATTGATCATTGATTTAAGATTGTACACTATTTGGAGAAAGTATATATATGTATCAATATAAAGACACTAATAGAACATTATTATATACCATATCCATAGGATAATTGTAATTTTTTAACAAATGTACAATACAATTAAGATATATTATGATTACTTTGTCAAATCTAATAGATAATTGTTTCGTTAAAAATTTTGTATCTGTTTAATTTCTGTAAGAATAAGAAATAAAAGAATTTTCTTACTTTTACTGTACCAAACGATGACATAGAAAATTTGAAGTTTTATTTTTCAGCAGGTACCTCATAAATACACTTATGGTACGTATATATACGTTTATGTATATATAATTGTATATTATATATATATATTTTTTTTTCTTATTTAAATTACATAAAATATATTTTTTGCATCGCAATAAACCGGAGAAATATTTATTTTGGTATTTTTTTTAAAAAGACCAACCCGCATATATATATATATATATATATATATATATATATATATATATATATATATATATATATATATATGGTACTAATATATACTTGATATGTATTATATTATAATTATAATTGTAATTTAAGTATTACTTTATAGCTCAAGTAGAATGAAATATATGTAGCGCATTTCTGTGAAAAAAAAAAAAAAAAATTTAGAATTCTTTTTTCTCGTATAGAATAGATGTAGATGAACCAATAAGTAATCGAATAAATTCTTTTTCTCGTTTTCGCTTGATAAACTTTATTACGAAGTAAAACAAAGTCCGTAAGTCATAAGAGGTTCGTATCCGTTGGGGATAAGAGAAGAGGAGCGAAAGACGAAGTCGAGTGTTTGGAACGTAGGTGGTTGACTTTCTGAATTTCCGCTTATATTGCTTGCGAATCCAATTGATTTTCAAAGTTCCTGAAGCAATACGTTTCCCGTTTCCTTCTACAGGATCCTTGACGAATAGAGAAGAAGAGAGATGAAAAGAGAGAAAGAATTACAAGAAAAAAAGGCAATTTTCTCGTGGAGAATACTATGTTGCTTTTCGAATAGGTCACGGTTTCGCACCTTTTTTTTTCTCTATTTATTCGTTTCCTTTCGATTTCAGTTCGATACTATAGTACGATTTACGCTTGTATTATAAAACATTGTTACACAATTATCGTCACGTTCTAACGCAAAGACGAACGTTTTTCAATCTACTTACGAGAATTATTTCGTATTGTATTAAAAAGAAATCGTTCAAAATTTCTCAAGATAAATAATACACGTGTATAGGTCCTAACGTACATACCGTGTTACACTCCAAAGTATTCTAACAAGAATAGGAGGAATAAAATATAATGATTCTTATTAAAAAAAAAAAAAAAAGAAAAAAAAAAAAAAAGAAAAAAGAGAAAAAAAAATCAACAGAGGAGAAAGAAAATAAAAATCGTAAATCTTTTATTTACTAATTCGTATATTTCTTTAGTCTATGTTAGTCTATTCTTTCCATTTGTTCGCTATAATAAAAAAAAAACTCTAATAAAATTAAATTATTCTCAAATACCGTTTTTACTTTATTCAAGCGATTTTTAATGACTGTCAAACGTATGTGCATATATATATATATATATATATATATATATATATATATATATATATATATATATACGTATGCATTAAACGCTCGTATGCATGCTTCTTTGCAGTTTCAGGTACATTAAGAATGTTATAAATTATTTCCATACACTGAACAACGTACGAAATAATTAAGAGGAAAAGTGTGAAACACGCGCGACAGTAAGTCCTCTCGCTGCTTGATCACGTTCCTACGAATTTCCAATAACGACTCCTTGTTGTGCTGTCTTCTTTTTTGTTTTAAATCGGACGGATTGCCGTGGCAACGGAAAGAAGAAAAAACGCTTAATTGGACCATCACCACTCTTCTCAGCAACTTGCTATCTATCTATCTATCTCTCTTTCTCTCTCTCTTTCTCTCTCTCTCTCTCTCTTTCTTTTTCTTTCTATTCTTGGTTTTTATTCTCTTCATTTAATTCGATCGAAGGAAAGAATCGGATTTCTAAAGGTCAATGTACCTCTATATATATGTATACATGAATATATATATTTTCATTTATGCATAGATATTCCTGACATAAACCATACGTACGATACTATAAAAATGATTGGATTGAAGTGAAACGCTGACGTTTACAGGAATCCTTCATTTTCCTAAGCGAAATAGCTGGTTCTTCCTTGTAATTTTATTTATAGGGTGTAAAAAAAAAGAAATATAAAATTTCAAGGAGTGAACATAACACGTCTCTTATCCTAGCACTAACAAGTAAGAATAAATAATTCATTCCATTATTTAACATTCATTTAAGATATGCCTAATGTACTCCAATGAGAATAATAATTAAATAACAATGATTTATAATAATGAATATAATTGTTTTAAAAAAAATTACACTTTTGTTTAATAATCACATAAATATTAATACAACGTTAAAATAAAATAATTTTAATCTAAAATTACAATCGCTACAAATCTTAATAGTCGCTTTCATTAACGACTGGTTGTACAAAAAATAAGAAAAAAAAAATAAATTTTGAGCGAATTTAACATATAAAAAACAATTAATTTGTCATTGAATTTTAAAATAGTAGGCATCGCAACTCTTCAATCGCTTTTTAGACATTTTACAAACAATTTTTTCAATTATTTAACATTCATCTAAGATATGCATTACACTATAATGTATTCTACTAGTTATTAATAGTTGTAAACAAATAATTTATATAAGTCTGTATATTATTTTAAATTTCACGTAATTGGTAACACATTATTAATTTCAATTTAAAAAATAATTTTAATTTAATATTTTGAAACGTTTAAACTTCAAATTTTAAATTTCAAATTTTTAATTTTGTTAGGTTTGCTAACAAAAACGTATGTTCGACCGAGTTTGATATTTATCGAGTCAGCATTATTTTCCATTATGGCGAGTAAACGTTCTAAATTCTCTCTTTTCGTACAAGTAAGAATAAATAAATTATATTTTCAATATTTTTTTTACGTATATTTAAATAATGTATAATGCAATAAAATTAAGTAATATTCAAAAAATCGTACATCAATTAAAGATAACATAGTTCATAATAGACATTAAATATAAAATAATATTAATTTAATATTTTAAAGTAGATAAATTTTATACTCAGAGATTTCTAGCGCATTTAATATAAATAAGAAAAGATACCTGAGTGATTTTAATTGTTATTGAATTAATCCTATTTTGCTTTCCGACGAATAAATATTAAATATAAATTCACTCTTTCCGTACTGATAAACATCAATAATTTATACTTTCAATAAGTATACAATTATATAAACAATGCAATATTGAATAAACAGAGTAGAATAAACTAAAATTTAAGCAATAGTGATTTCGATTAAAGGATACACAGACGGTAACACAAGTTTAACGAAAAATAATTTGAATTTAATATTAAAAATACATAAATTTTAATCTCCGAATCGTTTCGTAGATCGAAACACTCTTTAAATATAAAAAAAAAAATGTAAATAAATATTTAAATAAAGATAAATTTTGAACGCGATGTCATTTAAAAAAGAAAAGAACTTTTCATTGACTTTTGATTTTTGCTGGAACAATTTTCTTTTGTATTTCGACGAGTAAAGATCGGAGCATTCAATCAGATCAAAGTATCATGCTCGAGTAGTGATTGAAAATCGTGATATTGCGACAATCGAGTTATGCATAAGTCATAGAAAAATGTTAATGCGTAAAGTACAAAAAATACTGATTCTAATTTATAATGTTATCCTATCGTTAAAACAATCTATTTGGTTTTAAATCAAGCATATTATATTTCTCCAGCGCAAATATTAACTCTGAGCTTACATTAAGCACGATCAACAACTGAAGTACAATTTTATTTCATGATAAATATATATGGAGTATAGAAATATTCGATTAAAGACAAAATTTTTTCTATTATTTTGTTGAATATGAAAATTGTGAATGAAAATTAATATTTGATGAATATATATATATATATATATATATATATATATATCTTTATTATATGTTATTTGTATAAAACTCTAAATCTGAGTTTGTTTCCACACTTATTATAATATATATTATTTATAAAATAGCATTTGTTATATATATATATATATATATATATATATATATATCAATTATACTTATTATTCTTTATACATTCATATCGTAAAATAAATGCATACCTTTTGCGTCATATCTATTATGAAATACTGCGAGAGGCATGTTACCATCAAAAAGTAAGATATGAAATACTGAAAAGTGAGTTCATAGTTTACTAGCACTCTAACTCATATTGACCTAGGTATAACCTAGACAAGCTTATATACTGATACGATAGGCGCATGATGGAGACAGTGTTCATCCGTTTGCCCTTGTAGTTCATATTTTGTCCATATCTGTCGTTGAAGTTACATATGCTTCGAGCAAAAGATGATGGATAGCCTTAATAAAAAATTACAGTTACGTTTTTGTTCTATAAAAGACACATAACTATCTTTGACAATTAGTGTTATTTATTATCGAAATCACGTTCACTCGAAATCGAGAATTATTGTCTTCTTTGTTTTATTCATTTATGAAAATAATCATTATTCATACATTGTACTCGTTCAATCCTACCTTTGACCAATTGTTTTTATTTATTTTATAATGTATATTTAATTCATAATAAATTTTGACGTTGAAATGGTTAATAAATTTACGTCGATTTGTTTTCTATTATTATTTGCTGAAAAATGTGAATGTATTCAATTGTTAACTATGATTGATTTTTACTGAGTTTTGTATCGATAAATGTTTTTATTATTTAATTGTTCAAATATCGTTTTGCCATTACAACTACGATATTGTAATAAACACGAGTATCGACAGCGTTGAATTCATCGAAAATTTTGTTAATTCGTAATGTAGCTGTATTTATATAACGACGTAACCCCATTACGGTTTAAAACTTTAACGAGTTAGTAACCTCCATTTTACGCAATCGTATAGCTTTCTAGTGGATCTTATCAAATTTATTGCGTAGAAGTAGTAAGTTCTACTCATCAAGCGTTCAAGTTTAATTAATTCCCCTGCAAAATTTGTTTGTATTCTTAAATCGCAATGAAAACACAAATAAACTTTGACATTTAATGAATTAAATCGGAATCTAATATACATATAAATTAACTTTGGCATATGAGAACATAAATTAATTAATAAATTTCAATTAATTAATTACCTACTGGTTTTAAGTATTCAAAAATATTGAAATTAGAAATTTTATTTTCCCATTTGTATATCTTCAATTTTTCTTTGATAAAATATTTATTTGAAAAGAAAGTTTGTTCATATAAACAAATTACTTTTTTTTTTTTTAGAGATATTCGATTTCTATATGCGAAAGTAAAAAAAAAAAAGATAAAATTAAAGAGATAAGTTCGCAACAAAGAGTCGAGTCACGGATTCACACTTTACTTGTTCGAGTTTCTTCAAAAACGGAAAGATAGATACTCGAATAAATGACCGAGTGATACTTTAATTAAACGTAAATGCCATGCTGCCCCCGTTGGGCTGACCTGTAGCAAGGAGGACGGTTTTAATTTTGATGAGATTGTTTCCTTGAGAACTTTTGAATTCTATTGAGGAGCGCCTTAATTAATTAC
The DNA here is from genome assembly GCF_050613455.1 of Vespa mandarinia. Taxonomy (NCBI): domain Eukaryota; kingdom Metazoa; phylum Arthropoda; class Insecta; order Hymenoptera; family Vespidae; genus Vespa; species Vespa mandarinia. Next base: position 3,120,496 of record NC_140819.1, read on the forward strand.
ACATTCCACTGTTAACTCTTCAGCTAAGACTAGCCGACGAGACTACTGTACTCTCCTTGCTTTAATCTCACGAAAATGATTCCTTCTGACAAAGGCTAAGATCAGATGTAGTAACGCTCTTTTAACGTATTACCTTTTTCGAATTACGTACTGATTTTTTTCAATAATAAAAAAATTTCGTCGTAAACACAGTTTTAAATCAGAAAATACACGAGTCGAAATTTTTAGAAATTTTTAGACAGTATTGATCCTTGGATTTAAATTAAAAAAAAAAAAAAAAAAAAAAAATAGAAAAAAGACAAGAAAAAATTTGTTACAATATCTTATCAAGATAATGTAAAAAGTTCTTAATATTTCTTTACGTTATAATCTACATTACAATACGAATTAATGAGAAGATAACATTTGCCAAATGTTATTAGTATTAAAATGAAATGAAAATACATACGTATTATATTTACTTGTGAAATAAAATAAATTGTATATCTATAAATAAAATGAATGAAAGAACATTTAGAAAATGTCCTATCTTTATCTACTCATTGATTAGATTTATTTTACTGGAGGAAAAAAAAATCAGAAGAACTAAAAAAAAACATTGTTCGGTCAAAACTACATAGGAGTAGAATTACAAAATAGAAAGAGTTTCATTGAAATTTCAGTCTACAAATACGTCTTGGCAGAAGGATCGTACTCAAAGCGCACGTACTCTGAAAAACGAGACAGACTTTTACGATGCATCGGGCTCGGGAAAAGCAACAAAACGTACGATTCGAAGTGACGGAGATATTCGTTTTTCACGTTTGAGGAAATAAGCTCTAATTCAGAAGAGTGATGTGACGTACATACGTCAGAATAAAATGGCATAGCTATCGAAATAAACGAACTAAATAAAGATAAGGGAAAAATAAACAGAAGTGAAACTACGTACGTGAAAATCGTTCAACGTGATAGATTTTCTGGACACTGAAAAATCTATAGTACAATATAGTATTATTTATATATAGTATTATTTTTATATAAACTATATATTGTATACAGGATGAATTTTTTTTTTTAAATTGAGACTGACAAGTAAAAATTGACGATTGGTTTTGCCATGGTTATAAGATCCTATACGATCTTATTCGATTCTGCTCCTGTTTTGTGTATCGAAACTCAGGCCAGTCATTTTAAATATTTATCAAAATAATATATTTTTTTAATTTTTCTTATATATATATATAAGGTGCCTTTCTATCACGAGCAATTCGCGTAAAGACACAAGTCAATGTATAGTTTTATTTAAAAAAAAAGAAAAACTTGTTGCATGTTACGTAGTTCGAACATAAAACAAAAAGGAAACATACACAGTCTCATAACTCAAACACGAATTGAATTTTATGATACATACATTTATAAGAGAAAAATTAATTCTATCAAAAATTGAATGGCTAAATTATTTGTTCATCAGGATTGATTTTACGTAAGGAAATATTCGTAAGAGAATACGCAAGATGGAAAATCGGAAAAATATTTAAAAAAAAAGAAAAAAAAAATTAAAGTTAGAAAGTTAAAATTAAAGTTCGATTATCTATGTCATATTTTTTCTTGTACTTTTAATACATTTCCTACTCGCAATTTAATGAATATTCATCAAAAAAATATTAAAATGTAAAGAATACTTAAAGAGTACTTTAAAAAGAAATAATTTAATATTTATGTATCGAGAGCTAAATGTAACATAGGGATATAAAATATAATACAGAGGTATATGTGTATATATATATATATATATATATATATATATATATAATTTTATTTGATATATATATATATATATATATATATATATATCAAATAAAACGCTAGAAAATAAATTTTTATACGAATACCTTTTTCGAAGTAATTCATCCGTAAACCTAGATAGAAGCGTAGATACGTAGATATATACGCTCATACTATCCAAAAGGTCCAATATCGAAGGTTGACAAGAAATTATTGTAAATTCTTAAGAGATATCATCGTTTTGACGGAATCGACAGGCAGCTTCGCATGATCGCCAAAATAAAAAGCTTTCATTTCAAATGATCGTTCGTCAAATTTATATAGTACGTGCGCGCGTGAGAACGCGTATCTGTGAGTGTAAATATAGTTCCGTCTAAATTTATAAAATATGTAACGCAATTAGATAATTACGGATATGTAATGAATGATATAGGGATCTTTTATTTAACTGTTGACGAATGAACACGGATTGACTATACTGCGGAGAAAACGTTCCGCAAAACGGCTCGCTTTACGAGCGTAATTGCAACGAGACTGTAGCGTTAAAAGCCACCGTAAAAGCTTGCCATGGCGAAAGGGAGAGTAGTTTTTAACGTGGTCAAAATTTACCGTGAAATATGAAATACGTGTACGTACATACATACATATCTATGCATATATATATATATATATATATATATATATATATATATATATAATGTACGCGTGCCTACTTGAACGTGTTAAGAGGTATTTGTGTAAGTACGTCTCTCTCTCTCTATATATATATGTAGTAGATATGTAAATTTTAAGACGATATACAAATTTCTACACGCCAACTAACACGCGTGAAATATGTAAGCCTTCATAATTTTATCACAATTAAGTTATGTATAAGTAGTCTTAATAATAGTTAAAAAATAGTGTCAAAAGGGAAATTCAGAAAAAGGAATTATTCAAGAGCACACATTTTTTTAACATTCGTTAACTTTTTTTTTTTTTAAATAAAACGATAAAGCTTACATTTGTATAGTTTCCTCGTCGGCATTGAGTGTACATTCACTAATACATTTTTACATCTCTCTATTTCGAGAGTTATTCATACTTTATATTCATACCATACGTTTTCATCTATATAGATATTATATGTAAGTCATACGTATGCGAAAAGACGATACGTGTGTGTAGGTATTATTCGATTATGTCCACGCTAATTGGTGTCTATCTCGAGTGAAGGCTATTGTTCCATTCACCTATGTATATAGCCCACGTTCGACCGTTCGCAATTAGATCTCCCAACCGCTGGCTACGAATTATCGTCGCTCGTTTAACCGAACACCCAACCCCTCAATCTCCCTGCTTCTGCTTTCCTTTGCATCGTCCGTTGTACTTTTTTCGTCTGGGGCAGATTAGCAACAGCCGAACGGTGACCGCAATTCCTAACTTTGTTCTCGATGTTACGCGTTGTTTTTCCTGTTATACTCAGAACATATAAACTTTGGTACTCTGAATTTTCTTTTGGGGGCAACTGTACAAATGGTCGAGTTTACAGTTTTTGCAGTTTTCTTTTTATAGCGATTGATTTTTCTGAACGTTTAGGTACATATCCTGAACATATAAGAAATGTTGATTTAAATTCTATAAAGAATAAAAAGGATTACTTATCGTATAATTAGAAACGTTAGAATTTTTCGAATGATAACATTTGATATTTTATAAAAATCAAATTTATTTATGTGTATATAATAATAACAAAAGAGAGTAAATATTTAGTTTATTAGATATATTTAATATATACTAGTATCGCGTGTTATACTGTTTAATTATATTTTATTATCTTTATTATATTCTTTTTTAGTATCGATAATGTCGTGAAAAAATGATAATGTTATAATAAATGATATTCTCTCGATATCTTGGCAAGACTTTCGTCACGAACATCTACGCAAGGCACACCTGTTGCGTGAATATATTTCTGTTACCTTTTCCCCTTTTTAAAGAATCTATTCTAATTCAAAACTTTCTCGATATAGTAGCGTTTTACGTTTTATGATAGTTTCAGATTTATTTCAAATGATATCTTCTATCTTCAAAGTAATTTGTTAACATATTTCGAATCGATATTAATTAATATAAATATTAATTCAAATCTAATTTTTAATCTGTTAAAGACGATTTCGTTATATTTTTATAAAAAAAAAATTAAATATCTCGAAATAAATTTTTATTTCGAAATAAAAAATCGATTCTATCGAAGATCATTCGTCTCGTGGTAAACAAACATTTCTTCTTTGAAATATTTACTCAAAATTCGATTTGTTTTCAAAACATAGATTAAATCTATAAAAACATATATATATATATATACAAACACAAGAGAGAAGAGAAATAGAGGACAAACCAATCACAGTTCACTGTATTCTGTATCATTGATAAAGCATTGAGGTAGGAACCTACGGCAGTTCATCGACTACCGTAAAGATGGAAGGTACGAAGATGAAACCATCGTGATTACGTGGAAAACGTAATAGAGATACAATAAATTTAACGTCAGTGACATTTTTACTTACCAAGACCTTCCTGTGAAATCGCCTTGATAAAGAGCAGCAAAATGAGAATAACTGTCGGATATAATTGTAATTATAAAAATTAATTTCTATCTTATAATCATATTTATCATTAATTAACATATAAATACTTATATTTAATTAAAGAAAAAATTCGTCGCGACAAGATTCGTCGCATTAAGAAAGTAATTCTTTTGTGCAATATTGATTTTTTTTGTAAAAATGATTACTTTGTTTTTTTTTTTTTTTTTTTTTTTTTTTTTTTTATATATATATATTCACGTAAAAACATTCAAAGATAAAAAAAAATCGGACCAATGAAAATCTGCGATAAGAAAAAAGAAAATTATTTTTATAAAAAAGAAAAAAAGGGAAAAAAGGAAAAAAAAGCATGTTCTCTTTCTCTCGTCATCTCAATGAATCCACTATCTCGGTAAATTATGGCCGTGTACGTTTAATGTAGAACGAACGCGAAACAACAAAGACGGCATACGTAAGGTGCATCATTAAACGGTGCAGTAAACTCGCCTTCAAGCGTTCTCTTCTAATTAGACACTGCCGACAGATTTCGTTAGACGCGCTCGTATAGGCGTGCTTGTTAGTCAGCGAATGGCCATATACATATAGCCATGAAACGTTTACGTGCCGCGCAATTGCCTGCGCTTCGACCTTTATGCTTCACGGACGAAATAGCAAGGCGTGAAAGCGAGATCGATCCGGCACATTGGCAGGGAGAATTCGGCCGAAAGCATATACATAGTTGTCTATCGATGTTGCTGGATTCGATCGATTGAGCCAGAAATGAACGATCAATGTATTGTGTCTTTGACGAGAGTACGATTCAAAGTGCCAAATGCATATTAAATGCATTTTATTGCTTATGGAGAAGTTCGGATATAAACGTTGTTTAATTTCTTTTTCTTTTTCTTTTTCCCTCCGCCACCCCCCCCCAAAAAAATGAACATTTAAACGTTAGTCATATTTTTAAAAAAAATTATTTTCGTTTATGCCATTTTATCGTAGCTCCTTGTAAATTTTCATTTAAGCAACTTGATTTTACGAAAATATATTCGAGAGACGGAGATCATATTGATCAGAGAAATAAAACCAATCACATAGATTTGTTTACGTAGAAAGAAGAGATACAATATGTATAATATATTTGGATATCATTTACAATATCGTAGTATTCTATCTATATCAATATGAAAATATTGTTAGACATTTAAAATGTAAATTCAAAATTTAAAACGTTATAATATCTCTTTTGAGTTGTTCATTAAAGAAAGATGATCTCTGACCTTTAATTTTATCGTTTAATTCGAAAAGATTTGTCAATGGTACAAAGCAAAAAGAGAAAAAGATGAATGAAGAAGTTTTCTTTGTCTATTTGTTTGTCTCTTTCTCTCTCTCTCTCTCTCTCTCTCTCTCTCTCTCTCTCTCTCTGGAGTGTCACAAGAAACCCATCATAGATACATCCACTTCGAAATCTAATTAATCTGACATCGTGGTCTCGGAGTGTACTGCAGGCCCTTCGGACAGCACAATGTAGTCTAACTGCCAAGTAGCTCGCATTGTCTTGGAAACAATAGGGGCCCCTCCTGAAATAGACAGAGGCACTTTGTCCTATGGGCAGCCACCCGGTACAAATTTATTAATTGGTTCAGACCGAGAACGCGGGATTATTCACTCTCCAGCTTTCAACATATCCGAAATACGATGATAAGTTTCTCATGCCGAGTAGAGGGAGAGGGAGGGTAAGGGTGGAGAGTGGATGGATTTAAATTGTATCCTTTTATCGTTGTTTCTTATTTTCAACAAATAATTTAGATGAACGAAATAAGAGAAAGAACTATTTGACATAATTATATACAATATACTATATAATATATTATATAAAATTGATAAAATAATAATCGTTCACATTTTCCTTTTTCTTTTTTTTTTTTATTACTATGGAGACAATTTATCGTATTATCAATGGAACAACACGTTCAACAATGTATACATAAACGGAGAGTAACTTGAATCATCATGGAATAATATTTATATGCTCTACGCAGATTGTTAGTATTATTAGAGAGCTGTCGGCTGCAAACGTATACAACATGACGGTGTTTGCTCATCTGAACAGATACACCGTTTAGGCGGCTACTCATCGTCAATGTCGTTCGTTCAGAATGCAATAATTTCGTAAACGTCCATCTTATACGATTGTATTATAATAAATTTATAAAATGAGTGAAGTTGATCACATTTTATAATCTGACTTTAATGCGTACTTTTAACGTAGTAATATTAAATCTCAAATATTTTTCCACGGGGAACGCGTTTAATTCGTACCGAATGAGGAAGTTTTAATAAACGTTCTTGTCGCTTAAGAGCCGAAACTTATGGCTCAGTCTGAGCTAAACGAGATATAACCGCGAGCTACCACTAAGAGAAAAAAGAGAAAAAAAAAGCTAATTAAATACGTCCGCAAAGAGAGAAAGAGAAAAGGGTAGAGCCAGTTTAAGCGGCGGATAAAAAAACTTAATAAACGTCAGATAGCTGTCAAACGCAATACGGGGAGAGGGGAATAGATATTCTCTTTTTACAATGACATTACAATTACCGACATTATGTGGTCGTTTTTATAGTCCATCGTTTTATCCCTTTCAATTGATATTGATAAGAACATTTGAACGATCATTTTCTTCGTGGATTACGACAAAAATAGTTCTTAAGAAAAACAAAATAAAAAAAATTAATAAAATAAGACGTACATAATCGTTCTGCTTTTCGTTTGAAAAACGTTTTTTGATCAACTATCAATTTTTGATTACCATCATCAAGGACTAACGATGAACAGTGAAACTGAATAGAAAAAAATGTATTATTTTTAACAACATGGGGATATAATGTGTTAATTTATTTAAGATATGTATAATATATAATAATAAGTAATAATTATTATAATCATTACGATAATATATTAATTATATCCTAATTTGTTTATCATATCGTAATGTCTTTAAATGTAAATCGACGACAGTGTTGACACGTTTACTGCACTATACGAATTTTGCATAATTAGATACATAGATATATTTACCTCACGTCTCTCGTAATTTTGGTAAACAAGTATGTAACAGATTTCAATATTAGATTGCTTACGCAGGACTTTATCCTCATTATTGCTTAGACAAATATTGCATAGATAAAATCGAATATCAGTAAACATGTTAATATCTGATATGTAATATAAAATCTGATATATAATATTTACATACATACATACATACATACACACATACGTATAATATATACGTATGTACGTACATATATATATATATATATATATAAACAAAAATTATTCGTTAAATTAATTAATTAAATTTCATTAAAATCCATTAAAGTTACAGACATAGATCAACGCATAGATCTATGGCACGATTCGATTTTCGTGACACAGTGAAATAGAGTATGGTATGAGTTACGGCGGCAGAGGTATTTGTAAAACGGATATGTGTTTACACCGACGGTAATTCTTTTCTCCGCGAAAATGCGGTAACGGGTTCACGAGTCGTGCGTTATGAAAACGATTTGGGTAACCCGTGGAAAAACTTATGGCCTTTACCAGACAGAAACGTACAGGTGCACATTTGCATTCGTCGTAATGCACATACGTATGTACGTATATATATATATATGTATTTACATTATGTATACATACATACATACATATATGTTTATATATATACATATATATATATAAGTAGCATGAAAAATGCGAGAAAAATGATAAGTGATCACGTTGCGTGTCGACTCTTCCTGTGTACTTCGTTCCGATAATATTTTTAATACTATTATATTCCGAGTAAACAAATCGTATTTCGTATCAAGAATTGTTTATTTTGAAAAATCACGAGAAGATTTTATGATAACTCTAACGCGAATTACACTAATAGAATTTAGCATAAAATTCATTTCCATTGTTAAAGCTCTTATTTCCGAAAATGGTATAAACGGAAAAAGAAGAAACAGAACAGAGAAAAGACAATTGAGTTAAAATAAATTTCCTTTCTAAATTTGACGTTTCATCCTTTTTATATACAAATTTAAGTATCCAAAAGTAATAGACAATGTGTATTATGCACACTGATATAAAATGTCATTCCCAACTTGGTATCTCTTTCTACAACCAAGTTTCTGCTTTGAATATAATAATTCGTAAGGTAAAAAAAAAAAAAAAAAGAAAAAAAGAAAAAAAGAAAAAAAAGAAAAAGGAAAGAAATAAATAAAAAGAGAAAAGATGAAAAGAAAAGAAAAATGAAGGAGAGGAAAAAAAGGATTTAAAATATGTAGGATTACTAGTCAGGTTTCCTTCCCGTGCGGCCTAGTTTTATAATTTATAAAGTGCTCGGTAAATCTCTCGTAAGGAGGATTAAAGGGATGTTTGAGGAAAGAGAGAGAAGGAGAAAGGAAGGGAATTTTAAAGAGCGGGGTCAGCCGCGAACCGAAACGGGATGGAAAGGAGAGGGATCTCGAGCAACGGAAAGAATGAAAGAAAGAAAGGAAAAGGGATAGGGAAAGGGAAAGGGAAAAAAAGAAAGAAAAGAATGAAAGAATGAGCGAACGACGGCAATCCAGTGGCACGGGGTTCACGTCGTCTATCTATAATGAAATCTTGGGTAATATTTTCATCGCTAGAGATGTCTAGTCTCGACGAGAGTCGCTAGGAAAGCTTTTCTATCCTATCCTATCTTTTTTATTTCTCTTTCTCTTTCCCTATTAAGGTTTTACGTTGCCATACAGTTTGCTAATAGAACTTGGTACTCTGATAGTCGGTATTCTGTTTCAGAACTTTATTTTAGTACTTTTTCGATCATTAACGTCTTTAAATATCTTGAACATGAAGATTTATAAGTTCTAATAAAAGCGAAAAAATAATATATATATATAATTATTATATATTATATATTATATAATATATAATATATAATATATTATATAATATATTATATATTATATAATTGTAATATATAATATATATTACAACTTATATATATATATATATAAGTTGTAATAGAAAAAGATCATAACAGTGTTCTTATTAATCCTCTGCGAAATTTAATGTAAATTTAAATGTCAGACAATTACGTGTATGTATTATTTTATGTTTTATTTCATTTTATCGTTTCTTAAACTTAATTGTTATTTTATATTTAAAGTTTTCAAATGCTTTTCTAGTTTTATACATTTGATACAATATATGTGATTATATCTAATACTGTAAATAATACTATAACTTTTACGTAATATAATTTCTTTTTTTTTTAGAGAAAAATTGCGAATTGGATTATAGAGGTTTAAAAAAATAATCTCGAACTCATCAATTTTTTATTGATCCTATTAAATACTGGATAAATTAATGTACTATAAGCAAATAGGTATATCAACGTTATTGTTATGTAAAATATCGTTCGCATAATTATGCCCGTAGATCGAGGATTTCATGATATGTAATCATATTCTAATGCACTTTTGTCTTCAATGAACGTTATGACCTAAACCATATGAATGATATTGCATATAGACAATGGAAAGAAATATTTTCATAGTTTCTTCCGCTATCGATCATCGCACTTTATCGTATAAAGCTTTTGTATGATTAATGATACGTTGTACGAGATTAATGACGATAGAATTGTAGAAAAAGTTAACGAAAGCCGCCATTCAGACGAAGAAGATCATGAAAAGAGAGAATATCAATCAAACGTTAATAACTTTGCGCAAAAAGTTCTTATTACTTTATAAACAATTTTAATCGTAAGATCTTATCGAACATTATCCGAAAAAGATACTTTATAACTCTATATTATCATTTAATATTAATTATTTGAAATAATATTTTTCGAACAAATTTTACTACAATAGATTTTATCAAAGTTCATTGAATAATATCGATATTCTTCGTTAGTTTCGCCAAAAGTTTAAGAAATAAATTAAAAAAAAAGAAAAAAAAAAAAAAAAGAAAAAGAGAGAAAAAAGAAAAGAAAAAAAAATTTGCTCAATCGAATTTTTTTTTCTATATTCATTTTATATATCACAACACTTTCTTTCTGTCTTTATATTAATTTACAATTACATTTATCATCGTCCTTACGTTCTTTTTTCTATTCTAACTTCTCTCACGTAATGAAAATGTCTCTTTTCTTTCTCTAAATCGAATATGTTTGCTACTTATGTAGCTTCTAATAAGTTTCAAGCATCCACTGTACGAAATATAATTTCACCACTTTCTGTTCTCTACTATGAGTACTGCGTTTCCCAATCGAGCAGTTATATACTCTCTCGTACCTCTGTCTTTTACTCTCCTTTCGCTTTGTCACGTTCTTCTACAAACTGCTCTGTTCGCAAAAATTCATTTCACCTTCCGCATCAAATTCAATTTCTTCGCCTCAACGTTCTCTCTCTCTCCCTCTCTTTCTCTTTCTCTCTCTCTCCCTCTCTTTCTCTCTCTCTCTCTCTCTCTCTCTCTCTCTCTCTCTCTCTCTCTCTCTCTTTGACCCTTGTCCCACTACCTCCACCCAGAATCCCTCCTTTTCTTCTTCTCTTCTTCCCTTTTCTCTTTTCCATCGTCTTCTTCTTCTTCTTTCTTCCTCTTCTTCTTCTTCTTCATCTTCTTTCTTTCTCTTCTTCTTCTTTTTCTTTCCTCTTTCATTCTCACTCTTTCAGTTCTTCGAGCATCGCAAAGATAAACGAAGCTGGCGACGCGTTCAATTCACTCTGCAGACTGAATCTCACAGCACGTTCGTATTTAACGATCGTTTCTAAGCCATTATCTTTGCGTTTCTCTTTTGATTCCCATGGGAGAAAAAAAGAGACAGAGAGTCAGATAGACAGAGAAAAAGATTGAGAGAGAGAGAGAAAGAGAGAGAGAGAAATACAATCAAAAAGATCATGAAATCGTATTACACAATCTCATTTATTTGTTTTCTTTTTGATGTTTCTTTTCTTTTTGATGACATTCGAGATAAAAAATTAGAAATATTTTATAATGCGAACGATTTATGTCGGGTACCAATATTATTCGAATTAAGAGTCTACGTATGCTAATATCTTTCGAATTAAAAAAAAAAAAAAAAAAAAAAAAAAAAAAAAAAAAAAAAAGAAAAAAAAAATAGAAAAAGAAAACTTCTGATATCGTATCATTTTTACGTAGATATTAAAAAATTGATGTTTCATGGGAATTTTTAAATGGGTGGATTTTATTGTTTTTTTTTTTTTTTTTTTTTACGAATAATTGGAATTGAAATCTATCGGTATCTATTCTTGTCAGATATCCAGGTTTAGGAAAAAAAACGTCGAAGATTTTATGTTCAAGATAATAGATTTTCTTCTTGGGATCGTTTGTATGAGTACTAAAGTATCGTTCGAAAGATCGTGCCAGCAAGTTTCAGGTGTAAACATCCTTCCAGCGCATCTAGTGGTAGCTCACCCGAACGATCTCATCTGTAACAGTACTCGACTTATGTTGAGAATTTTGTTGGCTGCTTTCCACAGAGTTCGCTTTAGCGAACTTACTCAAACTTGATTGTCTCATCGCTGTTTCTTTTATTTCTTACTACTGTTAACATCATCATCGAACGCGTTCCGAGGAATTTCTTTTTATAGTATTTATCTTATCGTTAATTGTACTTTTTTTTAAGTAACTTCTTAAAAATACACGATGTCGTTTATTTATTTATTTATTTATTTATTTATTTTTCTTTATCTATTAGATTCAGATGAATAATTAAAATCGTACTCTATCCTATTGCTTAGAAATGAATCAATTGGTAAAGCAATTTATTAACATTAAAGTTATAAAGTATACAAAATAATATGAAATAGGTGGAGCGTAAAATGAAAACATGGAAAATTAGATCAACCTTGCTCGGTATATCTCTAATCAAATAAATTAGTCTAATCACACAGGTACACATCACCGTTACTATTGCGATACGTTATTGCAACGTGATATTGCGAGTTTGTAACATCGTCAGAACATTTACATAAAGTGAATCATTGGAATGAAAGCACTCGACCATTTTCAATCTTGATGAATAGGAAACTCGTACAGTATGCAGATGTACAATGTAAGTCATTTAAATTGGATCATCCTGAACATTGATATAATTTATGAATTATAAAAGAAAAACTTTTTGCAATGAATATATAAATTATGAATTCCTTTAGATAGTCTTTTTAATATCCATAGAAATTCAAGATAATTAAGGATTTCTTTGTAAACGATTCACCCTATATAATCAATTGCCTTTTTTTTTTTCTTTTTGTAATGTCCGTTAAAATTTTATCAGATAATACTTCCGTTCGTTTTCTTGTCATTCCTTAGTTGCAAGAAAGTGTAAAAGACGAAGGACCACCATAGTTCTATTTTCTTTCTTTCATCTCTTCTTTCTCTGAAGTCCAGGGTTAGGATCGAAGAAGAAGGTAAATATATTGGAAGAACAGGTGAGTGAGAAAAGAGAGAAAGAGGGAACCGCCTGTGGAGCAGCTTTCCTTGCTCCTTTCATTCGCTTCCATCTTGCCATCAGCATCGTCTGTAGCGCGTCTTGAGAGACGGCCGACAGGGTGATTCATCTTCCGAAGGGGATTATTGTGGCCTCGATGCACGCGAAAACCCCAACCCCCTGAGAAAGACGGCGTATAGCTCGGCTTCTTTTCGTGACGGCGACCCGTCGTGCTCGTTGCCACATACTCTACAGTCTAGACTGTACCATGGATTAAAGGGACTGATATCTACGTTTGTGTGTGTGTGTGTGTGTGTGTGTGTCAACAGAAATCCTCCAAAACGTGTATGTCTTTGTCCATGTGAGAAAAAGGGGACACTTAATAAGTATTACTCAGGCTATCTGATAATAAATGATACAGATAATATCCTATAGAAATAAGTCACAAATATAAAATAAACTTTTTTCTATGGAAAAAAGATCATATTTTTGAAAAATATTCTTTATTTCTAATCCTTAAATGTACTTGTAGAATTACAACATAATGATAATTATTGTGATTTAATATGCAATGCAATATATATATATATATATATATATATATATATATATATATATGTGCAATAATTTAGTTTTTTTTTTTTTGTTAAACTTGACGGAAAAAAAACAATTATAACTATATCTAATTATATTGAATTTAATATTTCTTTAATGTTTCGCTTTAATTTCGACAGGTAATAGATATAAGATTTTTTTTTCTTAATACTTTTAATAAAATAAATCACAGATTTGACGGTTAAAGTCTTATGTACTTAACCTTTCAATTAGGGATTATCGAAATTTAACGAAATTCTTCTTTCGTCTTTTTAGATAACGTCGATAACATAAAAATAACAAATTCTGATAATACAGTTAATATACTTACGATTTATATATTTTAATATATCTTCAAAATCTTTTATAAGATCAATGAACTTTTATGGAAATATACGTTCGACATTCCTAGTTTATTTTTTCTCACTGACACTTTTTATACACAATCGCATCCTATCTACTCGATTTTATCATCTGTTACAACACATCCTGTACCTCATTGTTCGTTTTAAAGACTTTCTATCTAAAGACAATAGCGATAATGAAATTGGTTTTTGTTCCACGTAAATTAATCCATAGGGAGACTACTGTGCATCGATCAATGTTGATAAATTTGCTTGAATTTAAGCCGTTCCCATATTTACGATTGAGAGTTTGTTACGAATTAATAAACGAATTATCTCAACTAATTTAAAGTTTCATTGGATAAAAATTACGCGTAGAAATCGAAGAATCCTCTGGATTATATCTTATATTGATGTTATTAAAAATTGACGAACAAGATTCGAAGCAAGTTTATGCTTTCAAATGAGAAAATTATTGTAAAACAATAAAAATTAATGAAAATTAATGAATATATATATATATACATATATGTACGTATGTATGTATATAATCACAATATAGATATGTGAATTTTTCGAAATATCAAAATTCAAATGATTCGATCATTCGAACGTGACAACTTACTTTAAATGATTTTCGAAGTTAATATTAATTTCAAATTCTTATTTATTTTATTTTATTAAAACTCTTAAATGGAGAGGAAAAAAAAGTGGGTGTCTCTTATTTTATGAATATCATTTTTACTTCAATGTCATGACGATCTTGAAAACTTGGAAAGAACGAATCGGATGGAAGATGGAGTTCCTTTTTCATCGGGTTCTTCTACGAAGATCAGTTTTGAAATTCAACCGATGTGAAGTGCGAATGCTTAACGGCGCCGTTGACAGGCGTGTTCGCGCGTCAGAAAGAAGTCCACGGCCGAAACGTTTTAACGTTGAAATGTAGAAAAAGACATGGCTATCTGTGGGATTGGCACGATGCCTAAAATTCATATCTTCGGCTCCAACCTGGCGCCCATGTTTTCAGATACGTGCCAGAGTTCGGAAAAGTACGCATTCGAATATCTTTCTACGCGTTTAGCACGTTACGAGAAGATAGATACACGAGACTTTGCGCACGTACCGGAAGCTTCATTGTGCGAGCCCATTCGTCTAGCATTTTGGTCGGAATTTTACCGATAGTTCGTTGCGCGAGAGATTTCTCTGAACGAAAGAAAAAAAAAAAAAGAATAAAAAAAAAAAAAGAACAAAAAGGAAAAATAGAGATCTCGATTCGTTCCATTTTTTTCCTATTTTTGCTTTTTATTCTCGATCTCTTCTTTGCTCCTTCAAGTTTTGTCAAGTTCTTACTTTCTTACAATTGTAAAGAAAGTTTCACCGTGGTAATCGTTAAAAGTAAAGAAGACAAATAGAAAGAGAAGAAGAAAAAAAGAAAATTTTCTTTTACTTTCGCAGGATTTTAATAATTCAATAAATCCCAATGTCGCTCACTCTATGAAGAACGCAAAGATAAAAATGCGTAAAGAGATAGAAACTTCTTTAATTGTTTTTATGATATCGACCAATAGAATAAACAAAAGCACCCTAAATTTAATATAAAAGTAAATTTGATAAATGTATAAAATATTTACTCTTGATAGAACCAATATAAACATGTTTTATTTTTCGTGCATTTATGTTGTCTTTTTGGTTTTTTCTTTTTTTTACATTGTTTACCGAAATCTTTCGAAAATAATTTTTGTTTCATTGTTTTCGAACGAAAATAAAATTGCCGGGGGATATTATAACTTCATGTTTGAAGGCAGAACGCCGAGTCATTCTTATCAAATATTTACACAATCGACTTGTTAAATGCGAGATAGATTTAATAAAAGTTTTTCCCTTGTTACAATTTTAAGAATCGTTTTATAAACGCATAAGTATGATCGAAACAATTACGTTAATATATCGTTTAATGTTTCGCATATATTTTTTAAATGTCATATTTTAAAAATGTCATTGAAAAATTATTATTTAAACTTAAAACCATTTTTAAATATAAAAAATATTCATGATAATTGAAATTATCAAATAATTGAAATGCTTTTATCTCTACGTTGAGTATAAAAGTGATAAGCATGAATTATTTATTTTTCATTTTAAAATATATCCTCACGATGTTAGATAAAATTTCTTCGATTTTTTTCAAAGATATTATTTTTCCTAATTTCTTTTTTTTTTCATTTTCCATTTATCTCACTAACATAATGATTATTAACTTCTTACACGATTAATCTTATATGATTTAAATAAGAGCTATCGTTTAATTAGAAATGATTCGAAAAAAAGCACAACTTCCATTTCTTACTTCTTTTCTCGTTTTTTTTTTCCTTCTCTCTTTCTCTCTTACCTCCGACTTCTTTCTCCTTACTTCTTTTTTTCTTTTTTTTTTTTTATACGTCAAGCTCGTTTCAAGACCGCGCCTCGCCGGAAATAGGTCGCATCGAAAGGTTTTCTGAAGTAGCACGAACGTACCGAGCCATGGAGCGAAGTTGCGCGCGTATGCGTATGCACTAGAAAACGACCTCGACTAGGTTTGGGCTTCTTATCCGTCTTCGAGCTTGGTATAAGACGAATCGCGACGTGTTGGGAAATAACTTGTTTTTTCTCCATTTTTTTTCTCTCTCGACAACAATTTTTGAGTTTCACGCATATTGAATCGTAAAGAGCACGGTACGACACGTTATTAATTTTAATTTTCTCATTGTCATACCAATATAATATTGATAATATTGGGTTCTAACGACAAAAATATATCAATATAATATTAATAAAATATAATAATTCAAAAATCCAAATTTGCTATTACTTTAGTAAATGTTACCGATCGATAAATTAGATACATATATGCATAGCGTCATTTAGATGGCTACGAAATATACGTAATTTATTAAATATACGTATATTCAGCTAAAATGAAACAATAAATAATTTAAAAAATTTGTGAAAAGGAATAGTTCATCGTAATTGTTCGTCAATTAATAAATCTTACTTTAGTATCTTGAAATTTAATTTGTTATCTTATTTTTAATATATTAAATATTTTATTATCAAATAATACTTTTTATTATCATATATTCTCATGATTTACACATTTCAAGACATTTTAATGTATGATAAAATTTAATTATGATCATGAATATTGAATTAGATAATAATATATAATATTCCAATGGATTTAATTCTTTATTGATTAGATTTATTGAATATAGTAAATGTGTATTTGTTTATAAAAAAAAAAAAATTGCATTTATTTACGAAATGATTCTTAATTCGATAAAGCAAAAGGATTTTAGTTGTGTGAACGAAATAAAAAAGAATACACGGGATCGTTTCGTTAGCTGTCACTTAATCGTCCCGTGGAAAGTGCTATCCGATTCAATAATTCAACGGACGATACGACACGACCGACAGGAAGAATAAATCCGTTCAACAGCTGTTACGGGCCTGATTCTCGCTAAACCGTGCCAAAGCACTTTAGGACAATTCAGGAGTTTCCTATTCCCCATTGGACCGCACGTTAAAAGGTCGAACGTGCGAAAGTAACCGTTAGTCAATTCCCTTTGCCCTACCTTTCGAACAATGATAGAAACGATGCACGTCACATCGAGTGACTTCACGCTTACCGGATTTTCGATTAGTTCGACTTTTAAGAACAATTCTCTTTCGTTCACGTAACAAAGTAACGAATCAAGACGTCGAAATGTTTAAATGGTACATAAATACAAAGCTACGAGATTTATTTGGATAAAAACAAAAAAAAAAAAAAAGAGAAAAAGAATGGAACTCGATATTCGAATGTATTTCATTTGATCTTTTATCCTAAATATTTTCAAAGAAATCGACGAATTGCGATATTGAGAATAATTAATATCATTTAATTCCTTTCCTCGAGCTATCTATTGTTCGTAGGAAAGCAAATAATTCGTAGGTGGTAGAAGGAATTAAATACTTTGGACATACCATAGAATTTCAAGCTCACGAGGATGACAATGAAATCTAGAAAGAGGATAGTCTGCGAAGCACGTATTCAGACAAGTATATCGTCCAGTCTGCTTCGTTTGGTTCGTTTCGGTTCGCTGAATTATGGCGAATGAAGCACTCTGTGAAAGCGCACGTACACAGGATTCCCTCGTGGGGGAACGTTACTAAAAGCTACAAGGAGAGAAAAAAACGTTCCGAATATTTCCCGACGTCAATCGAACAATTTCAACGTCAAGGGGAAGGAGAAAGAGAAAGAGAGGGGAGGGGAGGGAGAAAGAGAAAAACAGAGGTAAAAAAGGAGAGAAAGTATGTAAAAAAAAAAAGAGAAAAAAAAGAAGGAGAAAAAACGCTCTAATTTTTGTTCCTTCTGGAAAGCACAAACACGAAATCTGGACTATGTGAGTTTTCTAGACTATGAGAATTGCAAAGTGCCGAACAACAGGTGGAAACATTTTCGATGAAAAAACCAAAAAATTATTCAACGACGAGTTTTGTAGTTTTCAAAATCAACGAAAAAAATATTTCTAAATTTTGAAAGTTTTATAAAGCTTAATAGCATTACAAATCGTTACAAATCGTTTTTGATTATTTCATCATATTTTCATAATTATGTCTCGCGATAATGAATGGACATTTCGATAACTATCGAAATAGACGATTCTGAATAATTTTGTTTCAATCGTTGAAAATTCGATCACGAAAATACATATGTATTCATAATAATCGTCATTTGAAATCACTCTTGTTTATCGAGAAAGGAAATGTTGGAAATGTTTTAATATTACCTTTTTATATTAAAACATTCAATGAAAATGTATCATATAAAATAAAATATTTATATATGAAATGAATCATTTTCAAAGGTCGCGCGAACGTAAATCCACGTGTATACGTACACATATACATACATAAATACATGTATACATACATATACATATATACATACACACACATATATATATATATATATGTATACAGAAAGTACTTTAAAATTCATTCGCGATCAAGCAAAAACGATGTTCGAGCATAGGTAGGAGAGAGGGTAAAAGCTCTCATTTACGAGCATATTTAGCCGCGAAGCCTCGACGTAAAGAGCTACCGAAAACATCTGCCGAAATTGGTCCAGCCAATTAGTAGTCCGTCGTAAACCTCTTCAGAGACACTTCAATTTTCAGCGGCCGGAGTACCTCGAGTAACTTCATTCTTCGTGACGTCAGCTCGAAATGTATGTGACTGACTTTACCGAGAATAGAATTTTATGAATTCGTACGAGACGTTTCTTTCGTAATGATATCTTTTCTTTGCAGTTAAGTGTGAACTTTAAAAAAAAAAAAAAAAAAAAAAACACAAAAAAAAGAAAGAAAACAAAAAAGAAGAAAAATATGCATTAAATTATTCATAATTAAATTATTCATAATTAAATTATCAAATATTTTTATTTACGCTGATAACGAGCTGATACGCTTATAAAACGAGATAGAAAAGAAAAAAAAAAAAAAGAGGATAAAGAGAAACGGAATCATGTTTTACGAGTCGACTGAATCGCATACGATCCAGTCAAAATTACTAAAAAAATATTTCTTCCGTTGGCAGAACTGAATCGATAGCCTCTATCCTTTTCTCCGCGGGATCTCGTGGAGTCTGCGCGATGAACGCAATGAGTAAGCCTCGGAGCTTGCAGACACTCTAGCTTTTGGAGACTGGGTTAAGCTCGAGGTAGGGTGCGTCAACGTGTAATCAACGACATCATTTTTGTCATTCTCTACGATGTCAATTCTATGTTTCATATAACTAATTCTTACTTCAATACTTGTTATTATCTTCTTTTAAGGATTAATAAAGTTATGATGTAAATAAATAGATTTAAACAACACGATTTTATTTTATTAACAATTATACATATGATTATGTTTATATACGATCAATTGTTTACTTTAATAGTTAGAACGAATAACTCGAATCTTTTTCATTTTATGTAAACTTTAAAACGACAAAAAGAAAAAGAAAAAGTTTAAAAAGATCCTATTATTATATAGTTCACTATTATCACTTCTAGGTACATATTGAGAAAACATTTTGAAAACTACTTATTACCATTGAAAAGTTTCAAGGTTACTGAGAACATCTTATTAAACTATAAAACGCGAACGTGATATCTTCCACGAAAGTACTTATCTTTACGGATCTTTTTTCTTTTTATGACAATTTTCTTTTCCAGAGACTCACAGGTTGTTACAGATCAAGTTCCACGAAAGACAAGGGCGCATTGATGATGTCGGTAGCGTATTCCAGGATAGTAACCTTGCAATTTCGAGAAAGTGAGAGGATGGTTTTGAGGAATACTCGACTTTAATCTGAGACGATTGCTTTAATCCGAGATGAACGTTCTGCGATTTTGTCAGACTTCTCCTATGTTCAATATTCTCTCATCTCTTTCGTTGAATATTCAAGAGAGAGAGAGAGAGAGAGAGAGAGAGAGAAACGGAGATAAATCTCGCTAAAAATTACCAAAATTTCTTTTTTCTTTCTTTCCTCTTCATTTCTTTTCATTGGAATCATAATCATCGATTGAAAGTATTCGTAATAAGTCGTTACTTTTATTTTCATATATAACTATACTCAATTTTCTTTCTATAAATGTGTCTCCATGTTCGTTTATATAAAAGAGTGATTTTAAGTTAAATGTATTGCTACTTTTTCTCCTATCAATTCCTTCATTTTATTTTATCTTTCGGTAGAGCGTGTTTTCTATACGTACTCTCGTAGAAAATCCATTGAAGAAGAACGTGCCTCGCCTATATACGACGTTATATTGAGTCTCCTACGCAAGTACTATAAGCGCTTATCATACGAGTACGTATACATACAGTAGATACATACATATGTGTAGAGTAGGCGGAAGGTTTAAATACTCGAACGTCTTAGTCGCTTATCATTAAACGAAAAAGAATTTCTCTCGTATCAAATTGACTTTGAACAAACGTTTTTTTTAGTTTTCTCATCATTGAATTGATTTGTATATATTTTTATATCGATGAAGAATTTTGATTGATTCGGCAAAATTAATAATCGTAAAAATATATATGAAACATAATGTTCGATTAATTTTTGCATTTGAATGAATTTTCTAATGAACGAATAATATACGATTAACGATAGAAGAAAATGATTTAATATATTTTTATGATTATTAATATTTTCTTTTATAATTAAGATTATATATCTTTTGAAACAAGAAAAGAAATTGATAATAAATCGAAATGAAATATCTATCTATGTAATAAAAGAGAAATGACAAACGTAAGTCTTAAAATTTTCACTGTCTAAGATTAGATTGAAGTATGTATCTTTAACCCTACGAAACTTCGACCGAAAGTGTAAAAGGCTGAGTACGATGCACTGCCCTCTATCGATAAGAACATCTCCGTCTCGCAACATCAACGGTCCAGTGGATACACGCCTGCTGGCTAAAATCGATTTCATCTTTTCACCTCGTACATACTTTTCACTTTTATTTATATTCTCTCGTGGAAAAAAATTTCCGCTTCGCTGCACTTCAACAAAAAAAAAAAAAAAAAGAAAAAAAAGAAAGAAAGAAAGAAAAAGAAGAAACAAAATAAAAAAGAAAAAAGAACAAGAAGAAGAAGAAAGAAGGAAAGAAAATAGGAAGATACAAAAGATTAAAGAGAGAGAGAGAGAGAGAGAAAGAGAAAAATTAAAAATAAGTACAAAGAAAGAAGAAGGAAAAAAGTTCTCGTTCTTGATCTCACGAACATATATTACGAACATATATATATATATATATATATATATATATATACTATCCTAACGAGAATGAAAAAAGAAAATCACGTTAGCTGAAGTAAAAGAAAGAAAAAGGTGAAATAGAGAGAGGGAGAGAGAGAGAGAGAGAGAGAGAGAGAGAAAGAGGAAGAGAATAGAAAATAATCAAAGGAAACGAGAGCGTACCTACACGTCACGCGATGAAAGTAATCTCGTCATGCAGAGGCTCGAAGTTTTCGCATTGAGCATTGGTTCTATCGTACGTATCACGTATCTCGTCAGGATTCTCACAGCGTCCCTGGTCCAGCGAACACGCACGCCGGCCGAAGTGTAAGCCGCAGAATCGACCGTGGCGCGCTCGGCACGATAGGTGGAGAAAGGGGTGGGGGGCGTTGTCGAACGGGGGTGGCCAGTGGAGTCTCTGGCGTCGCGGTGCGCGAGAGCTTGCGGAGCTTTTCATTCCGGTGCCGTAGTTCGTCTCGCAAGCTTCGAGGCGCCGTTCGGGCTCGCTTGTGCCGCTCCTTTTCTTGGTCCTCCCTCCTCTCTCTCTTTCTCTCTCTCTCTCTTTTTCTCTCTCATACTCTCTCTCTTACTCACTCACTTACTCACTCACTCAGTCACTTACTCACTCACTCAGTCATTCACTCACTTATTCACTCAGTCACTCTCGTTCTCACTCTTGTTATCTTCGTCTGTCTATTCATTCGTTGTTCACTCGTTCATTCATTCCGTATACACTGTTGTATATTTTACACGTATACGCGGATACTACTGTTTGATCTATGCCTATATCATAGGTATCTTCTTTCTCATTTTACATTTGACGTTCATCGCGTGTTTCCGTGCGTGATATTCGTGCGTGAAAATATATTAGTGCTCTCCTATGTGTTCTAGCTCGTGTCGTCACGTGTGTGTTGATAAATCGCTGAGGAGAGCCTGATCACTTCTTTACTTTTCTCTCTTTCTCTCTCTCTCCCTCTCTCTCTCTTCCTCTTTCTCTCTCTCTCTCTCTCTCTCTCTCTCTTTCTCTTTCTCTTTCTTTTTCTGTTAGAGAGAAAGAAAGTCTGTCTCAAAACGAGACTCGTTCACGTGTATAAAACTACGATAGATCGGACGAGACTGAAACGATTAAAGGAACCTTGAACGTATTTTCTTTTTTCAGCTCTATCGCTTTTTTAGATCGACGAACTGTGCATCGAACTTGTCGATTTATGAACGAGGATTTCTTTTGGAACACTACGAGGAGACTTGAGAGGTGCCTGTTTTATGGATTTTACATACAAGCGAACGGTGATTGTGTTATCATGATGATTGTTATCTCATCGTTGGATGTGTAAAGATCGATCTGTGAATGTTCGCGAGTGTTGTTCCAATCTCGTTTAGTGTCATCGTCGTCTTTGTCGCTATTGGTGGTTGTGGTAGTAGTGATACTGGTGTTTGTGATACCGATCATAGTGATGATGCAAGTTACAGGACGAGGCGCGTGATTTTTAAATCTCATGAGTTTAAAATTAAGAGGACATCGTTAGCGGATCATCGTAATTATCTAACAGGTGAGTTTTTCTTCTATTCTTTAATTTCTTTTTTTTTCTTTTTTGTTGTTTTTTCTTTTTTCTTTACTGTTTTCGTGTTAACCATACTTGATCATTTTAACTCGCGGTGGGATTAACCAGACTCAACTCGCAAATTATGATCTATGGGAAATGCGAAAGAAAATGTTCGGAATTTATCGTTCTGTGTCGTCTATGCTTAATGCAACGAGGCCGACGACAGTGATGGATACGACCGTCGGGGCTCGTTTCCGTTGAAACTTTCAGCGAGTCCGCGTGGAAACTGATTTTCGTGTCATAAAAGTCGGACCTAACACCTGATCTTCCCATGACCTTCGCTACTCTACTCTCCCTTTTTTTTCCCCCACGCATCTAACGAAATTTTAATTCATTAAAAAACCATTCATGTCACTGTGTTAATGTTATTATTCGACGACATTACAAAATTATGGAATTTTTTACAAAAAAAAAAACATCTTGGCCATTTCGACTTTGTAAAAATATTTAACAACATTAAACATATAAATTAATAGTTTTAATCTTACAAACAAATTATTATTGTTGTTTTTTTTTTCTTTCTTTTTTTTTTTTTTTTTTAATGGATCTATGAAGACTAGTTTTATATGGAAGATTTAAAACATTCTTTTCGATGTATCATTCTTATTCGAATATTTCTAGATTATTGTTTTACGATTCTGTAAGCTTCAAGCAAAAATATAAATGTAACGTTGAACATTGTGAAATTATTCTATGAATTATCAAACGCTACGAAATATAATGGATAATGTGTAAAATGACTTAAATATTTAACATGATTAACTTAATTTTGAAATTTGTTGTAAATCCTACATTGTTAGAACGTACAATCCTCTTTTCGTAATGATTATTTTTGAAACAAAATCTAATAGATTTTCTTTCGTACAAATTAAAAAAAAAAAGAATCACATACATGTATTTCAAATCGGGGAATGAATTTCTCGTTAGCCCACTTACACAATGTTACTTCTACTGTATTATTTCGACTGTTAGCGATCAGGTAGCGTTATTGAAAATTAATCGTGGATGCTAATGAAATCCTTCTATTCTGTACACGCGCGTACACCCGTACGGCTCTGGATATTACGCAGAAACATTTCACGATCATACGGCGTGGTATGTTAACCTCGGACGTACCAATAATTTGCATAAATCAGCAAGAAAATTTACGCGTACGTGATCGCAGACATCGTGCGTTATGTCGGTACACGATTTACGCGTCAGTTATGTTAATTTTGAAGAAAAATCTTGATACACCAATTGTTAATGAACAATCATGCAAATAATTCAGAATTTAGTCTTATGATAAGGGTTGAAGTAAACTGAATTCAATGTACAGAGAAGTTACAGCTGGTTTTAATTAGAATCTAATGAAAGCAGAGTTTCCGATCGATCTGCGGTATACATTGGGCTCGAGTGAGACGTGAAATTGCGATATCTCGAAACATCTATCTTTAATCGTTCGATTAATGAAGATATGACTTTATCGTGACAGATCTTGTCGTTAGACTATTAAATACAATTTATGATTATATCGATCTCTACTATAAGAAAAATTAAAATTGAAAAATGACGAATGTTCGGAATGTGGTTGGAACTTGTACCAAATATGGTCAGAATGTTACCAAACATAAAACGCGATTTTACTTTCCACTGTTGTCGTTTGAATTGCTAAACTAATTTTCTCTTTCTTTTTATTTTTCAATCAGACTTTTGAAGTTTTTCTATCAAGTCGGCACAACACACTTTTGCCGTTGCTATTGAAAAAGTAAAAACTGAGTCAATAGGAGGCAACGAAAAGAAAGAAAGAGAGAGAGAGAGAGAGGGAGAGAGCATAACACAACGAACTTAACGTAGTCGTATCTCGATAAAACGAGAGTATCCTAAAGGTCTGGGTTAGTTCTGCTAAAGGAAATCGATATCGAGTTCACACATCGGAAATTATGAAACGTAAACGCGTCCAAGATATCGTAGTCGGTGACCTCGACGTTGCTTGGACACCAAACTACCTCGGTCGTTCTACCGTGAGCAATCAGAACGGAAAATCGATGTGCGTTCTAACGATGTTATCATCGAATATCCGAATGTTACCTTAATGATTGGTTATTCATCCAAGTAAAATATTACGATTAATTTCAAGGGATTAGAAATCAAATGTTGTAATCACCTTGGTAACACTTATATCTCACAAATACGTAAATCTAGAAAATACGAATATGGTATAGATTTTAATATATTTTTTCTATATTTCAAATACTATTCGAATGTTATGTGATTAAATACGTTTATAATAAACCTTATCATTTAGCAATGAGTCTGAATATAATACTCCTTTGAATAATTTCAATTTATTATTAAATCATTTTTAATTGTAAAATAATACATCTAACTTGTCGTTTTCTTCAAAGAGAATTTTTTCAAATTTTCAATATTTCGAGATTAAATTTCATTTTATGCGTCGTAAAAAAGTTGTAAAAACTTTGCGATAAAGTACGTATCTGATCCATAATAGTCTTTACCACTTACTTCTCTATCAGGTAATATCAGACCTCTCATCTTCTTCTTCAATATTTCATGAAATAACGATGATGCTTTAGATATCTTTGATGCTGTCTCAAGTGATTATATTCGCCAAAGTGACTTTATAAATTCCGTATAATATGATCGAAAACGTAATTGAACATTCATTCAACATATTCCTTAGGAGTTGGATGTTTTAAAACGAATCACGAGGGAAGTAATATACATCGAAAAATAGGTGACAGGAGCAGAAGTGGGCGACGATGCTAGTGGCAACGGAAGAGAATAAAGTTGCTCGAACTATGATTATGGAAAAACGAACTTGAGAAAAGAATTATAGACACATGTTATAGACACATATACATACATACATACACACACACACACACACATACACAGGTTGGTTTATAACTAGTAGTATAACCAAGAATCTAGTGATATTACATATAAAAATAAGTCGAAAGTTCAAAATAAAGTTTCCTTACTTTTATCAAAAGGATTATTTTTTTCTCTTTTTTATTTTTCTTTCTTTTCTTTCTTTTTCTTTTTTTTTTTTTAAGAAAACAAAAAAGCCATTAGTTTTTACATACTTTGCATATTCTTTTTTCATTTTCCGATTATATCTTCTCTTTGCTGTAAAATACAATAAGAATATTCACGAATTTCGTATGTATATATATTTATGTATATATGTATATATATATATATATATATATATATATATATGTATGTATATATGTATGTATGTATGTCGATGTAGAGAATTGTATTTTCTTTCGTTCGATAAAATACTTCGTTTTTGAACAAAGGACAAATCATAGGGAATCCTTTACAAAGCGATCACATGATACTCTCACATATATCTGTACGTGCGGCGACTGATAGGATTCGGTTATTTGAGCCAGTTGGTCCATATCTGTAGAACTTTAATTTTATTCACTTTCACTTTTATTATATTATTTGTAGAATTATATCGATTGATAATACGAATTAAATGTTTCTAATATTTTCATTCATTCAATTTAAACCATGATTCAGTTTTACAGATAAATTTAAAAAGGAAAAATGGAAACAGAGAAATAAGTAAAAAAATTATTTCTATATGATTTTTATAATAAATATTTTCGCAATAAAGATATTGAAAATAAATTGATAATAATCTGATCAATATATACTTTTATATACTTACGTATATTTATTTCCGTGCGTATGTTTGAAATAAATTATGATATATATATATATATATCATAATTTTCATATATTTACGAAAAGTGATATTATTTATTAATAATTTTACATTGTAACATTGGAACATATAGATGCATATACCTATGAGTCCCTTTCTAATTGACGATTAAAATATTTGTACTTTCTTCTTTAAGTTGTAGAAAAAAAAAAAGAAGTCGTATATCTAGGAGAAAAGGGATATAAAATATCGATGTATATAGACATTATCACGTAAATGTGGGATATCTTCATCATTTTCCCTTCACTCGTGGCCTATATTCAGTCGTTATTCGTGGCCGCGTTCAAGGAGACTTCCTACTTTGCGTTTCTACTTCGAGGGAACGTATTTCATCAAAACTTGTGCCTTTCGAGTCGTCCAATCCTCGGTACGGATCTTCTGATGCTCCACCCAATTCAGAGCGAGTGTGAATGAGAGGGCCGATCTCTCAAATTTATACGAGCACGAAGATATCTGTGACTATCAAATGGATGCATACTTTACCGAAGAAGCATGGCGTTTTTATCATTTCGCGAGATCTACTTTCTTGAGATTTGCCTTCGAATATACGTAAGAAGATATAAGGAACATTGAACCGTTACGAATTTTACAGATAAATTTTATTCTTTCGAGAAATATATACGATCTCAATACAATTTCTTTGACAAATGTATGTTTTACATAGACATGCTAACGTTGAAATGAAAAAAGGAAGGAAAAAAAATTAAGAAAAGAAAAAAATCAACGATAACTCGAAATCTCTTTATTGTGGTTTTAAAATGGTCCGAAGTAAAGCAAAAAAAAATTCATATTGAGCTTCCTCGATTGAATTTCTAAGGATCGACGAATTTTATTAGTAACAATTTATTACGTTCATCAATTGCGAATGAAAATTAAAATTTTCATTTATTCTCTTATTATAGCGACGTACATACATATATAAATGATAGAACCAACTGTTAATTTTGTAAATTTGTTTACGTACATACATATATACACACATACATACACAAGTGAATGTGTCCATATATATATATATATGTATGTAAGTATATATGTATGTATGTATTTATGTATGTATGTATTTATGTATGTATATATGTACGTATGGTATGAGTCACGGTTTTAGCGAGTCATTTCCTTGATAGGATTTGTTCGTTAACAAACCCAAAATCACATTCGACTTTAATACTCTCGAATTTTGATCTCGTATACACGCAGTACAAAATTCATGTTTTGTCGACCAACGATATTTCTCTAGTTGACGTGTCTCTTATAATTAGTTTCTAATAACGTTGCGTATATTATAATGAAGGGATTAGATGTCACCCAGAATCCCGATTATAACTTTCTGGTTTAATATACGTGAGATTGTCAGTTTAAGAAAATAATTAGCATAATATGAATTATACCGTGATTGATATCTCTATGAAATCGAAATTATTTCTATTCTTTCAAAAATTTTCGTTGATATATTTGTTGTTACCAGTGACAAATACTTTATTCGTTAATCGTTATTCTCTCATCGAATGTCAATTTCACTTGGTCGATTATTTATGTATGTACGAACATTATGCGTTTCTACGAAAATAAATTTATATATTAGAAAAATCAAATACATTTTATTTTTCTTTTCTTTCAATTATTTTTTAGAAATTTTTTATTTTTATAACGAACTTTGTAATCATTATATCACAACGAATAAAACCTCGTTAGAATTCAACAGCTTCACTTCTGCGCTTTACTTCTAACGAAACTTTTAACTATAATAGTTCGTAACACGGCACCGAAAAGTGAAACTTTTTTTTCCTTCTTTGACTAAAAATTTTAAAACAATTGTTTAATATTTAATTTTTGTTTATAATATACCGTGATATGATGATAGTTCCTTCGTCAATTGAATTTGGCGCTTATTAATAATTGATTTCTTTTTCTTTTCTTTTTTTGTTATAAATCTAAACAATCGCGAAATCCTTCTGTGTAAAATTAAAAATTAACATAATATCTTCAATTATTCTCTTAATAAAAACGCTAAAAACATTTAATTTAAAAAAAATATAACGAATAAAATGTTATCCTCTCATTCTTTCCGGTCATATATTTTGGTAGCATTCTGTCATCTTTTCTCTCTTTCTCTTTCTCTCATTGTCTCTCCCTCTCCTTCTCTCTTTTTCTCTATCAATTCGCACGATGGACCATTTTTTCGACCGTTATTATTTGTACAATAATCGTCCGCGGACACGGCGTACCGGCCATCGATCTTTCAGCGTACTTTTATGAGGTCATACAAGCTGTGAAATATCGATCGGACAACTGGAAGACAACGGGGACATTCAATTTGAAATTTGTTGACGTTTCAATGATTCAACAGGACTATACATAAATTAATATAAATACATTTTTTAACATATTACTTTCGGTGACGTCCGTTTAGAATTAATTTTTATAATAAAAGGATAATTTATACGTATGAAATTCGAGTAATGTCAAACGTAATGTTACGCTATATTCTTATATTAAAAATATTAAATTACATACGTATAGAAAAATCTGAAATTTGATGTAATTCTATTTAAAATCGAGGAATAACTTTATTTCAATAAAGTGATTAAAGTTATACGTTTATACAGATGTACAAAAAATATAGCTTCATATATATATATATATATTATAAATATAAAAATAATATTTATATCTATTATAATTATTTATATATATATATTATTTATATTTGTATATTTCCAATATACAAATAATATTTGTAATGTATTTATTACAAAGGCAATATTTAACTATTTCACGTAATCGAACGGACAATCGTGTAATCATTAGTACGACACAATATCGCCTTTAATGTGATCGTTCGCAAAGTAAAATCACTAATTACTAGTGAATCGAGCCGATTAATTTGCGTAATGAATTTTTAAAAGACGCAATCCACGTTTAATGGGAAAACGGATTTCGAACTCGACGATATTCATTAGAGCGAAAGCTCGTGTCCAATCGTTATTCTCTTTCGTCGTAGAGAGAACGGTTTATCGGCTATACGAGCCACGGATACGTCGAATAAGTTTCATAATTCGATTTATCAATATTTGAACGATCCGATGCCTACGCGCGAACCGGCATGGTTCGTCTCGTTGTTCGCTCGTTGATTGGATTAAGCCGCTTTACACAAAAGCGTTTCGCGCGAGTGAGTTTCGCGAATTTTCTTTCCTTCCCTTTTTTCTTTTTTTTTTTTTTCTTTTTTTTTTACGAGAAATACCATTAACCAAATGAAATAGAATAGGAAAAAAAGGAAAGTAGATGGGCAGCAGTGCTGGACTAGAAAAACGATTTTGCCGTCGATAGGATGAGTTCCAATTTACAAGCAGAACTTCGTGTACTTCTTCGAATTTATTTCATTTATAAAAGTTTTTCGAATATTTATTATATATAAAGAAATATAAATATTTTCTTTATATGTATATATGTGCATTATGATCGTTCTAATCAATCGTTCTAATCGTAAGTTGATAAAAGTTTGAACATATGTTAACAAACAATTTAATGTTTCCAAGTAAAAAAAAAGAAAAAGAGATAGAGAAAGCGAGAGAGAGAGAAAGAGAGAAAGCGAGAGAGAGAGAGAGAGAGAGAGAGAGAGAGAAAGAGAAATAGAAAGACAAATAGGAGAAAAGAAGAAGAAGAAGAAACGGTGAAAGAAAATGTAATGTTCTTTTATATCGCGAATCGACCTTTGTATTATCTTGCCAATACACGTGGCGGAGCCACGAAATCGTTTTTACTTCTGAACCAATCTTGGCTTGAATCCTCGCACCCCGTGAGGTGTTTCAAGGGGTGATCGCAATAGTCGAGAAAAAGGAAAGAAGGGGTGGGAAAGCAAAGTAGAGGTGGCAATCATTGTCCGTGCTACTCCAAACTCGATTCTCTTTCCTACCCTTCTAGTAAAGCGATTGGATTTCTCTCGAAATCGAGTCCATGTGCTTCTCTTATTATCGAGAACCGTCGTAACCTCGAAAAGATCAACGACGTTACGGCCGGATCGTATCTTTTCTATCAGCACTTGACGAAGTGAGCAAATGCGGCTTTGGCCAACTTCGAGCTCGCGTTTGAATGACCCATCGATAAGAATGCTTTCATAGAAGAGAACTTCTTTTTATCTACGTTTTTACATATGTAATGATTCCAGATCTTACGATATTATTACCATTATTACAATATTTTATAATCTGTTAAATGACAATATAATCGTGTGGTTTTTTTACAATCATTCATAAAAAAATGCGAGACAAATAATAAGGTTGTTTTCATTTATTTATTTTTTTCTTGTTTTTTTTCTTTTTTTTTTCTTTTTTCACACTCATTTTATATCCCAGATATTTGTCGATATTCGTTCGTGCTGTCACGTACGTTTATTAATATATTAATTAAAAATAATGATTAATCGAAATTACATATGGAATATGCTCTTGGAATATAACGTAATAACGTAAAAACGTAGAAGAAAAACATGTTTGTTCGTGATGATCGTTAATAATTTTTTTCTTTCCTCTTTTTTTTTTTTTTTTTGTTTTTTTTTCTCCTCGAAACCAATAACTTATGTCACCGTTCCGATTCTCATGGGGCTTAACCGTTCTCACAATCACAGATAAATTCGTACATCGTACGGACAAGAAATCGAGACGCATGCTGCTTCTAGGCTGCCATGTGGTAAGCAATCTCCCTTTTCTCCCCTTTACCCTTTCTCAAGATGTCTTCTCCACATCCAAGGAGATACCAGGGATATCTAGCCTGTCGTCTGGTGGCCTTAGATGTCGTATCAGGACATTAGCATCGGACTTCGTGATTTTCGA
This sequence comes from Vespa mandarinia, assembly GCF_050613455.1. Lineage (NCBI taxonomy): Eukaryota > Metazoa > Arthropoda > Insecta > Hymenoptera > Vespidae > Vespa > Vespa mandarinia. Next base: position 3,152,235 of record NC_140819.1, read on the forward strand.
GGGCGTTCAGGAAACGTCCCAATGATGATATCTCTGTAACATCCCTTCACATCCCTCGATATCTCTTGACTTCCTTTATACTGATGAGGAAAAAACTATATCGAGCAGTTTTCGAGTTATCGTCCTCTTTTTTTTTCATTTTTTTTTTTGGTGTAGATTTAAAAGTGAAAGTTGAGAAACATATAAAAGTATGATTATTCGACATAATTATGAAAACTTTTAAAACTTGTTTTTATCTACTTTACTTCTTTTTTATAAAATGTAAAATTCCATTTCAAGATATATAATAAAAAATTATCCATATTTTGAGAAATAAATATGTCCTTAGGGTAACATGTTTTTACTACTACATTAATATCTTTAAATTAATATATATGTCTCTTGAAAAGTTTTATTTTTTTATTACCAAAAATAATCTCTTTCTCTCTCTCTCTCTCTCTTTCTCTCTCTTTCTCTCCCTTTCTCTCTCTCTCTAAATATATTTACATTTATCCAATTTGATTCATCATGTATATTACATTTGTTAATACATATAATAGTGATAATTTAATGTACCAATGAATCAAATATATAATACTAATAAAATGGAACAGTTTACAGTCTAGGAAGAAAAATTAATGAAGAAAAATATAATTAAGGATGGAAAAGGAAATATCGACTATTTATTTAGATTAATTTAATGATATTATTGATTGATATTCGCAATATTTATAAGAATACGATGTCGTAAGAACAGTTTTAAAGGAGTTAACACTTATGTTATCATTTTGTAAATAAGTGTCAAGAAAGAGAAAAAGAGAAAGAGAGAGAGAGAAAGAAAAAGAGAGAGAGAGAGAGAAAGAGAGAGAGTGTGACAGTAAGAAGGGAAGGGAGAGAGAAAGAGCGACAGGAGAAGACATTTGTAAGTCTCGAGAAGATAAATCTCTTCACCTGCTTCCTTCGCTCCGATGCCGTATGAATCGTATCGCGTTGCAACGATCGAGCAGCTCGTTCATATCATAATGCTCGCGGGCACGATGTTATCTTTGCACTCTATTTCAACGCCTTGTGACGAACAGGAATCTCGAAAGAGATCCCACGAGAGTTTAACTTTTACTCGAGATGGTCTTGAGAATACATCCTACTCGGTGGTTTTTTAATCGATCGAGAGGAACTCGAACGCTGTCATCTCTCATGTACTCGAATCAATATTTTAACTATCCAATTAACGATACAGTTCAAAATAATTGATACAAGCTAATCAAATAAAATGTAATACATATATATATATATATATATATATATATTTTGTTATTAAATTAATGCAAATAATAATACAACAGAACTAGTTCAACGTGACAATTTATACAAGAAAAGGTGTAACGCAAAATGAAACGTAATTATTTTATTGTACTTTTAATCTTGACACTAAATTAAGAATCTTTACTATGTTTTTTTTCTTTTTTTCTTTTTTATATTTTTTTTTTTTTAATTATACTGTTAATAAAAAATTGATTACCTAGTTTATATTTATATATTATCGTTGGTATGATAAAAACTAATATTATAATTTATCAAGAAAATGTCAATGGACATAGACCGATGTCCGAAACGAACATATGCATACAAAGGTACAAGGAGATGGGAAAATACACCTAATCACATTTCGTTAGAACGTTCCGTGGAATTCTATCGTTTGGTCTATCGCTCGCGGATATAGGAACGAGACTCATGAGGGTAAATCGATACATGTTGGAGGAAGTTGTCGATGATTCGAGAAGGACCTGGTACGTAGTAGATTCGCACGGACAGATACGTGGAGCACGCGTTAAGCAAAGGTAAACGATGAACGGAGGCTGCCCTTCTGCCAGTATTCAATTAACGCTAATCTCATTGGCGAATAAACGCCGAAGTGTTGGCACTCTCGGACGAAGGTAAGAGTGTGTTGGTTGGTTGGTTGAGGTAAAGAGGGCACTGGCTTGCGTTAAAATGAAGGGACACACAAACGCAACTTTGCAACGTTGAAACGTTGAATTGGAACTATATAAAATTTTTTAATCGAAATATTTTGTCTGCCGTTTTAAATAACAGATAGAAGGGAGGTAACCGAGGGACAAGGGAGAGGGAATATTCAGTCAAGCGAATAAAATAATATTTGAAATGTAAATCGAAAGCTTGAGAAGTCAAAAAGCGTTTGAATTTTGCGAATTTTTTTTTTTTTTTTTTTTTTCTTTTTTTTTTATCGCCATATACCTCTCGTTCAAATTTTTAGATTAACCATCGAACTTCGATGACTGTATTCATAAAAAATACAAACACGTTAGTATTATTTGATACTCTTCAATTTTTACCCGAAGCATTTTCTCTCACATTATTATATGATACATATACGTATATATATATATATATATATATATATATATATAATAGTTATGTATTTATAATTATGTTTAATAATTAAATAATTTATTAATAGTTTTAATAATTTCAGTGCCACCTCGATAGATCGTTTAAAATAGAACATTCAAAATATATATCTAATTATGTATATAAAAGAGAATTAAATAATCATTAGTAGAATAAGTAAATAAATCATTGTCAGTTGAAATGTTGTTAAATATTATAATGGGATTCTTAAGAAACGATATTCAAATGGAACGATAGTGAAGCTTAAAATTGAACGCGAATGAGAGCTCAGCCCCATTCGTTCGATCGAAACTTTCGTAAAGTTATCGAAAGAGAGAGTAAACTTCGTGGACAGACAGAGGAATTTCGTTCAGAAATAATCCTTTGTTCTTGATTCTCAATGGTATGTCAGTTCGGATAACATTGCTTAGAATTCGCTTGGAAAGTTGCTAAACGAAAAGAGAGAGAGAGAGAAAGAGAGAGAGAGAGAAAGAGAGAGAGAGTTTTATGAAAGGGTTGTCCATTATTCAAATGAACTTTTAACCATTTGATTAAATCGACGAAATATATTTCTCTTGGATATATTTTATTACAAATAATTATTTATATAAAATCGTTAGTTATTATAATAATAATAGTAACATAAATCAACAACTCACATTGCAAAAACTTCGAAAATTTGTTTACGTACAATAGAAAACTAATTAGAATCGCGATTATTTTCATAATATTCTTTCCATTCATATTTCTCTTTGTTATTGTTGTTATTGTTATTTTTATTATTATTATTATTATTATTATTATTATTATTATTATTATTATTATTATTTCTATTGTTGTTGTTATTATTATACATAAAGAAAAAAAAATGATGACAAAAAGAGCTGGGGAGATTGATTCGTTAACTCAAATATTTAATGTTCGATTGACGTTACGCTATAACGGCCGAAATAAATTGGAAAGTCTCTAGCAAATATTGTATTATATGTATAATCCGCGCACACGTGGAACTCGGTAACGTTATTTATCGTATATGCCACATTCCTTTTGCAACGTTACGTAAATTTTCAACACAACGTTAACATAAAACGTAACCGAATGACGTTTCATCAAATTACACTAATAAACTCATCGATTATTTATCTATTTTTCTATTTTCAAAACAGGAAATACTCAATCGTGAAAAACAGAAGAATAAGACGAAAGAAAAAGAACTTGTATGCTTTTAATTAAAACATTCACTATTATAAACACATTAATATGTTTCGATCCTTGTTGTACTTTTTTATATATTATAAAGTAAAACTCTCTCTTTCTCTCTTTCTCTCTCTCTCTCTCTCTCTCTTTCTCTCTGGAAATGAATAATCAAACATGTACGGTTTCACGTTATTCCTTCGAGTATATATCGTGTATATTGTATAAGATGAAAAATATATTACGTTCTATCTGTTTGGAGTAAAATACATGATGTTACAAATAAGAAAATTAAAGCGATAAGTAAGAGACGAGAGTTAGTAAATAATTTTGCAAATCACTATGGTTAACGTTCTTCTCTTTAACAGATCGTAATTAGTATTCTTTTTTCCTTCCGGTTTTTTTCTTTTTTTTTTCCTTTTTCTTTTCTTTTTCTTTCCTCGTCTCTACTTCGTTCGTCTGTTTCTCGTTTTAATTTACAATAAGACCATCGAGATGTAAATGGGCAATGTCGCTGTTAGTCGAGGTTCTCGACCAAGTATAATTAGGATTTTGAGTTTTCGAACGACAAACGCGAACACAAATGAGCGCTCAAACATGTAAAAACATTCAGGACCGTGCGAGTTCGCACCTAAAACGACTGAGAGAATTTTTTATAATTTTTTCCTACATATTCCACGGGCCCGGGAGCTTCTCGTACTTGAGATAAGCGCCACCGGCGTTCTCTCGAGTTACAGAATGGGAGAAAGAGAAAGAAAGAGAGAGAGAGAGAGGGAGAGAGAGAGAGAGAGAGAGAGAGAGAGAGAAAGAGAATGAAGGAGGCAGAGAGAAAAAAAAAGAGAGAGAGAGAGAGAGAGAGAATGAAGGAGGCAGAGAGAGAAAAAAAGAGAGAAAGAGAGAAAGATCTTTTCGCGAGCACGTCCGGTCTTTCACCTTATGCCGACCTACATTTTCCTGGTCGGATTCTTTTGTCGAGAAACGGCCTAGTAGCGAGCCCTGCTTGGTCAAAACACGGCTTAGGGACATGTTTAGGCCTCTGGCCTAAATTTCATTCTTTCATCTTTTAAAATGGCCAACGATAATTTGCGACATTACTCTCTTGACTTGTAAAGTTTAAATAAAATTTAATTAATGAAATTAACGATTGATTACGACGTAAGATAAATTTACAAAAGTAATTGAATTAAATTGAATATAATTATAGATAATCGTTTATTGAAAAATAATAATATATACATATATATATATATATATATATATATATATCATTTATATTTTAGATTCGATTAATTAAGGATGCGTTAAAAATATTATTAGAAATCTTATAGGTATAGATACGTATTATTAGTTTTTATTAGAATTTCTTTTATAAATTCTACGTCATGGATATTATACTGTTGAATTGATCGTTCTATAATTAACGATTATCGATTATCAATCATAATTTATCTAACGAACGACAATTGTTTAATCTCATAAATGATTTTTAACGTAGTAAGAACTCAAAAAGGAGTTCTTTAGAAAAGTAGAACCGTATTAGTGGTAGATAACTGTACATGCAACATTTAATGAAATAACAAGTCTTTTATTTAAAGGTAGCTAATTATAATCTCGACAGGAAATATGAGATGCGATAATGAGTACAAGCTTTCGTTGTGTAAAACTCTAGGTATGTAATTACCATTGTAATTATCGTTGATTTAGAGGAACGCTTTTTTCTTACGTCCTATTTCCTATCCATTGCGACGTAACGTAGAGTTTTTTTCTTTTTTTTTTTTTTTCAAAGGCCACATTCTTGTTCGAACATTCGTCGGCAAATTGGCAATTTGAAACTAACATATAAATATATCTATTCAAATTAGAAGAAACAAGGGAGTAAACTTATTACATCTATGTACGTACGTGTATGTTTTTCCATCTATAACTATGAAAAACTATTTCATTGATTCAACGTTTTTAATTTACCTTTTCTTGCTATCCGATCTAAACGACATTTCGTTCAATAATATTTCTAAAGTTAATTCTGTGTTTCTATGAATTCTTCGAAGACATTTTGATATATGTAATTATCTACATAGAAAAAGTTTTAGAAATAACGGAGAAAAAATTTCGAAGGCATATATAATATTAACAATAAGCGTCAATTGAATTTGAAAATTTACGTAATGTACAATATAATAATAAGATATATATCAGTACTGTGTAACAATTTTACATCCTTTAATCTAACTTTGACTGATTCCTTACTATTTCAAACTTTTTTTGCTCTTTCTCTGACATTTCTTTTGTGATTGATCATGATAATGATATTTTTCGTGAACGTAGATTGATCGTTACACAATATACTTCGTATATATATATATATATATATATATATATATATATATATATATCATACTAAAAGCTGTTTTCCAAACATTAAGAAAATTTGAGAAATTAAAAAAAATATCAAACTTATCAAATCCTTCGAATCTTGTATAAACTACAATTTAACACAATCTTCTTTACTCTCTTGTAAAATTTCATAATATATTATATATTTATGTGATATATGTGTCTATCAATTTATTTTAGCATAACTCTCTGTCTCTGTCTCTCTCTCTCTCTCTCTCTCTCTCTCATAAAATGTTTCTTTCAGTTAAAAGTGAAAATCGATTCGATAAACCGTGAAAAGAGAAGCAGAAGGTTGCCATTACCGGTGATGAACGTAACGCGTTCGTCCACGAAAATGTCCTTTTCTTGTTTAAATTTATGTTGCCTGGAGTTTCCGTGTACGCGGGAGCGGAATGAAGCGTAATGCGGAATACGCGGTGAAGGTGGACCACCACAGTTCTGTTCATGTATATGTATATGTATCTATACGTTGCAACGTAGATTCCGTTGGGACGTGAAATCGATCCTGGAACTATGGTATTTGCATAGAAAGTTATACACGCTCAAGGAAACGTATCTCGAGTTTCTCTATCTCTTTCTCCATACCACCCTTTGTCTCTCTCTCTCTCTCTCTCTCTCCTTCTCTCTCTATCTCTTTTTCTGTCTGTCTGTCTCTCTCTCTCTCTCTCTCTCTCTTTCTCTCTTTCTTTTTCTTTTTCTTTCTTTGCCATTCTTTACTTATCTTTTTTTTCTTTCCTCTTTTCTCTATTGTACTCCTTATTTTTTCTTATCTCTCTCTCTCTCTCTCTCTCTCTCTCTCTCTCTCTCTCTCTCTTCCTAAATTTTCTATTTCTCTCATCAAAAAAGTTTCATATTATTATTTTTAATCTTCTTCTTATGTTTCGTATCATTGTAATTAACTTTTTTGAAACTAAAAATAACAAACTATTCAGAAACTGTCCCTTCTCATTGGTCCCGTTTTTCAAACTTCTTACAAACATATTCTATCCTCCAAGCAAGTTCAAAAAAAGTTGTTGTTCGTAAAATGATAGAAAGTTTTTAATCGAAAGTAAATTTACGAGTTATCGTTTCTTCGAATTGAGTTCATTTTTAAACGAAATTTTAATGATCTCATTAACAATTAACAAATTAACAAACATTCTTTTACACACTATGTCGAGTATTTAAATTTGACAAAAATAAAAAAGAAAAAGTAAACGTAAAAATATGCAAATGAATATAAATAAAAATAAAAATGTAATAGAAAGAGAGAGAGAGAGAGAGAGAGAGAGAGAGAGAGAGAGGAAAGAAAAACTATAAAAAAGATATATATATATATATATATATATATCAAATATTATATATTTTATTATGATTCTCACAGGTTTTATGAGATATCCGCTCGAATCTTGGCAATATGACCTTGGGGCATACTCTAAGCAATAGTCTGACCTACGTGGGAAGATATGCACATCCGTAGACAGATATCAGTAGACGTTAAAGGAGTTACCCTCACAGATACAATATCATACACATTTAAACACATTTACGTATATCTTCGTTCGTTGTTATCATCGTAAAAGTTATACGTAAAAAGTAATAAAACCCGTTGCAATCAAACGAATGCAGATGAATTATTTATAGAATCAGTTTTTAAAATTAACGGAAGTGTGATATACATGCATACATACATATATATGTATATATATATATATATATATATATATATATATATATATATATACATGTTTGTTTCTACATTTTAATTAGATCAGTATTCTTTTTAGGACTTTTTGCATTCAATTTAACAAACATAGAAATACAGAAAAAAAATGTTCGAATTCGTTATAACGAACGATTCCTTTTACGTGATTTACAGTCACGTTCGTTAAACGATCGCTAATTAATGTTTCGCGAGACACAGAATCCCGCCGATTCGTACAATTCTTAATAGCGATCTATCGAGCGACTCCGAGCTCGTTACCAACGTTACACGCTTAGAATTGGAGTAAAAGCCAAAAGCGAAGCTTACAGAGAATATGTACCGATGCGCGTTAGGTATGCTAATGAGATGTTAAATCGTTTCGATCGATCGTTGTGAATGAGCGTAATCGATAGAATGTGAATTGCGGGTGGGAATTCTATCCTTCTCGAAAACGAATCGACAGTAAATTATCATTCCAATCGAGTATTACACATGATACTGATAATAAAAATATGAGATAAAAGTAATACCTCGTACTTTGGTAGTTTTTATTTTTTATTTTATTATTATTAAAATAAATTATATTTTTATTATATACGAGAATAGGTGTCTATGAAACTATACATACAATGATACATACATACATACATACATATATATACATATATATATATATATATATATATATATATGTATATCCTTTTACAAATCTTAGATCTAGATCTACAACATGATATTGATAAGCTAAATAAATATAAAAAAAAAATATTAATGTTATCAGACATTAAATTTGTTTAAATACCTGATATCTATTTATTTAATAGTAATGTAATGAAATTCTTTCGAGTGTGATGAAATATCATTCGTGATATCCTTTAAGTGTTAAACTTGAATCTTGAAAATCTCGTAAGTCGTAAAAGTAACAACCCTATTGTCTTTTTGACTAATATGTACTTCCGACGTTCGATGAAGGGTCCTTTTGCGGCGGAGAAGAGTAGTGTGAAGGGAAAATAAGATAGGTAGAAAGAGAGAGAGAGAGAGAGAGAGAGAGAGAGAGAGAGAGAGAGAGATAAAGAGAGAGAGAGAGAATAATGAAAATACTAGGGTAGAGTTAAAGCCGAAGTCAAAATTACGAGGAGTTACTGCATGACGAGAAATCCTTCGCACTTTACGTGCCGTACTAATAAATGGGGTGCGAACCCTCGCGAACATCTACGGGAAGAAAAACGTTTCGCGCCCTCGAACGCCCGTATTATCGAACGTTAATGCTTCATGACGGCATTCTACGATTTCTGAATAAAATATCGTCCTTGTCGCGTGGCTCACCTCATACATTTTAAATCCGTCGGCTTTATGTAATGCCGCCATAAGAAATGAGGTTTCGGAATCTCTCTCTCTGTCTCTCTCTCTCTCTCTCTCTTTCTCTCTCAGTCTCTTTCTCTCTCTTTTTCTCTTTTCCTATCATCCTATTTTACAGATAAGACCTAGTTTCTTGGCTGCTTAACAGGAAATAGGAAACAGACCGGATTGACGTCCGCATTTCCATCGAAAGTTTCGTTGTTTTCCTTTTAACTTATCATTTTTTTAAAATAAAAGATTGAATTCGATAATGAATGTGATTGTAATATTAAAAATTTTGTATAAATATATACATGTCAATTGTTATATATTTAATATTAAGAAATTGTATTATAAATATATTGTTGAGATCTTTTGATCTGGTAAGAAAATTTAAATATTAAAAAATAAGCAACACTTACACATATAATATTACTCTAATTTTTTTGTGATATTACTCTAATTTATAATACATTTATATAGTAATAATTTGTTCGACGATAAATAATAAATATTCACAATCTACATGTTTTTATTAATTCGTATAATATATTTTGTTAGAATTTACATGTAAATGTAAATTAAAAATATTATCTCGATTATTTATAAGAAATCAAACGTGTCGCTCAAAGACCGCAACGATCGAGTTATGGACGATATCTGTTGAAGACGAATCAAAGTTATATGGTGATAAAACGTGAAACAGTTTCGCACCCATACCTTGGCTGTGTAATTTTTTATACGTCCACCCTTTCGATTTTACTATCTGCATTTACCAATCCATGTCTCCTCCTTTGTCGTTAGGCGTACGTTATCTATCGTTTTGCCCTTGTTGCATTTCGAGTGGTCGATAACGTTCTGGCATCTGTCAACGGCAGTGAAAAAATCGCACTATGAGATGTATCGACATTGACGCGACAAGGGAGATCGAGACAAGAAGAGAAAAAAAAAGAAAGAGAGAGAGAGAGAGAGAGAGAGAATATGAAATAAAAAGAAAATTTGATATTTCGATGAGAGAATGATAGAAGAAAAAACTGCTACCAAGGATAGTGATAGAAAAAAACCATAGATAAGTACAATCATTATTCTTGAAAATTACATCTGCAGGATATGTATAGAACGAATACATGTATGTATGTATGTATGTATGTATGTATAATAAGAAATAAAGGATACATAGGGTCATAAATAAGTCAAACCGATAGCACAGAGGCAGATAGTACAAGTAACTGTCGGCTACCAGATGAACTCTCATACATATATACATATATACATTTCTGTTTCTACTAGTTAAGTTGGAAAAAAAAAGAGACGAAAAATTGGAACGTAGATAAAGTAACGAAGAGAGAAACCGAGGAAAGGGCAAAAAAAAAATGGATGAAAGAAAAGTCGTCGCCAGTCGAATCAAAAAACGTAGTTATGTACATAAGTTGTAACGGAGAAAAATCACGGTCGCAAAACGATTAATGTAAATTCGAGGTGTGCGCACCAAGGGTTTCTCGTGAAACCACAACTGAACGTTGCTAGAAGCTAATTGGAAAGCAGCATGAGGCCGGAAGAACTCGTGGTACTGCGAATCGCCGCAACCTTGACCACGGAAAAGGAGATTTTTCCGCTCGAAACATTCCTACCGAGCTTTTAATGTCCTACACCGGTAATTCTTTGTTTCCTTTTCGCCTATTCGCCATAAAACTCAACGGGAAAATGTAGTCCATATCTATAGAAAGCTTCCGAACAATGCACATAATTATTATTATCCACCGTTCTTGCACTTTTTTTTCTTTTTTTTTCTTTTTTCATTTTCTTCTTTTTTCTTGTTCTTTTTTTTTCTTTTTTTCTTTTTTTTCTTTTTTTTTTTTTATCACTTTCAGACGATATAATAGGACAAATTTCGTTTAAACTTTATTCATACATACGTATGAATAATCACACTTTCCGACGTTTTCTCATTTGCGCGGAATTATTGTGAAATGAAATCGGATGATGTTTACCAAAATTTAAAAACTAAAATTATTCCAATAAAAAGTTTCCAAATTAACTAGTGAACATTATACACAGGATGCTCATTGTCACGATTTTTCTAACATTTCCGGAATATCCGACAAAATTTGTTCATTATTTTGAATAATTAATTCCCACATATACGCATTCCTATGTCATATAAGATAAATGATATTATATCATTCTAACTTGATAAATCATTATACATTATTTTTTCTTTATTCGAACACATTTTTTTTTTATTCATTTATACATTCGCCGATTTATAAATGAATAAAGATGAAAATCTTTCGAGGTATCTTTCAGATCAAAATTAAAGTATGCCTTTGAGCGTTATCAAGAAGTACAGGAAGTGAAGAGCGTTCTCAGAAATACATCAAAAAAAAAATTAAAGAGAGAGAGAGAGAGAGAGAGAGAGAGAAGAGAAAAAAGATTTTCAGCGGAACTTAAAACTCTCTTTTGAAGAGCAAAACGCTCGCTTATGAAACGATATGGAGCTTACCGCGGCCTGGAATATCGAGAGGTCAATTTTATCGAACTCGAACCTCTCTCTCTCACTCTCTTTGCCCTTCTATCTATCCAGTGGACCTTCACTGGAACTTTCAAGTGCGATCCATTGTGGTCCACATATTCACGACCGAATCCATATCTCTAGGCAACGCGTATGCAGTTTGCTTGGAAAGAGAGAGAGAGAGAGAGAGAAAGAGAGAGAGAAAGAGAAAGAGAGAGCTATTGGTGAAAAGGGAATGGATGAGTAAGAGGGGGAGAGAGAGAGAGGGAGAGAGAGAGGAAGAGAGATTTAGGGAAGGGATGGTTCGAGGGGTTTACATGGCGGCAGTACGAGAAAATCGAGTGGGTACATACGTTAAGCTAGATTACGTGTCCGCCGGCCAGATTGCGAACGTTGTATCTGTTGGATTTATTAAGCAGCATCATACATAACAATGTTCAATGCGACAGACTCGTTCTGGAGACGGCGAAATCACAATTTCCAATGTAACCGATAGCTTTAATACGAGTAAGAGATTGCCGTAACGAACGTAACGCAAATTTCATTCTTATAACAAAATTCCTATTTGCCGAATTGTATGAATTTTGTCAATTGGTATTATTGAAATTTATTGAATAAAATGACGTATTACATATACATACATTAATAATAAAAATATAAATATACCTAGATATATATTATCTTTGTAGTATTATAACTTCACGATAAAAATAATTTTTTCAATTTGTAAATTTCTGTATCTTTGCTTTATATGTTTCTTGGTATACAGCGGTTGGTTTTGCTTGTATAATTCGATCGTAGAAATTACACAGGTAATCTTTTTTAACGAAACGCTTTTCCGTCCGAGTGGAATATCTCGAAAAGTAGTTTAAATTTTCTACTTTCAAAATAATCAGGGGGATATTATCCTCTCTCTCTCTCTCTCTCTCTCTCTCTCTCTCTCTCTCTCTCTCTCTCTCTCTCTTTCCTGACCTTACAGGATTCAACGTTAATATAACAAGTTGTGATGCAGAAAAACGTTACTTTGAAAGGCTATGAGAGACCAGAAGCAACGGTATAAATTTTTGCGTTATTAGTACGGCGACGTTGAGAAAACACGAAACGTATACGTTGGACCTTCTTCTCTTCTCCATCTTCATTTTCTCTCTCTCTCTCTTTCTCTCTCTCTCTCTCTTTCTTTCTCTTTCTCTCTCTTTCTCTCTCTCTCTGATACCGCATTAGCGTGAATGCACCGAACCGAAAATTCATGGACTCATTAAAAAGTAGGAAAAGGAAAGAGCAGAGAAAAAGAAGGAATAAGAAAAGCGCACGGGAGGAAAATTCTTATACGAATCCTTTTTTTTTTGTCCAAGGAGCGATGCATAATTTATATTCAGGGTTGACTCTCTTTCTTCTTCGTTGCGTTCAATGCTGCCGGTTTTTCTTTTTCACGTTATTCGAGAAATTAATTCACCCTTTCGAATTTCGACGAATTCAAAAAAATATTTCAAACTAAAATGTGCCTTCCACAATAAGTGATAAATAATAAATAATAAAGAATTGTTTTATTATTACCGGAACTCTTTGTAACATTTTCAACTAAAAAAATTTAATCTAATAATTCTTAAAAAATTCAATCTAATAATTCTTTGTTAAGTTCAAGAAAAGGAACGCGCATAAGGTTTATAATAAAGAACGTATATATAATACTTTATATACGATTTAGAAAAATGTAAAAAAAAAAAGAGAAAAAAAAAAACTAAAGCAGTCTTATTTCACTTTTGATCCGTTTAATACGGATCCCCTTTATATCTTGCAGCGCGGAAATGGCTTATAGGATCAAATTTCCATTGAAACATTTGTTCCAGAATAACGAGAACTATAACGTATTCTAGAATTAGCCAAATTCGAAAGACACTTTCTCATAAGAATAGTGCGGGGTTCTTTTGTCGGATCTCGGCGAAAAAAAAAAGAAAAAAAAAAAGAAAAAAAAAAGAAATATATAAAAGAAGAAGAAGAAGAAAGAAGAACTCATTTTAAAAGCTTCGAGCTTTATGAAAATGGCAAATGCAATAAACCCTTTATGAAACGTTTTTAACAACGTTCGAAGAATGATCAGCAATGATATTACAAGAATCGATAATGCGTCAATACTTTTCTACAATGAACTTTTACATCACCCTTTTATCAAAGGGAACATTGTCGCGAGAGTATGAAAGGGACTGATCGTCATAAAGTTTTTCAATTATTGTACCGCAAGATCACACAGTTGATTTCCGTAGCCGATGAAGTAATAAAGAGACAGGGAGAGAGGAGACAAAGAAAGAGAGACTTGTGGGAAAAGAAAATGAAGGGGAGCAAGAGAGAGAGAGAGAGGAAGAAAAGTGTCACGTAGCTTTAATTACGTCACTTATCTACAGTACTAGACAACGTTTTCCAATAATTACCACGAAACCCTTCGAGCACGCTTTACTGAGTAAAAGGAGCAAAGCTAATCGATGCTATCGATAAAACGACTCCGTTCAAGTTTCCATCACCTCATTCCCTCCCCACCTATTGCACCGAAGAAATAAGGTAAGTATTAGCTTCACGACATTGAATTTCGACGATGATTCTCATTTCGGTAATCTCATCGTGATCCTTTTAATGTTACAATGCATCACTGACAACAGGATATTTCGTGATATCTATATTACAGGTATAAAATTAAAAATTATATAAAGAATATTCGTTCAAATAGAATAATTCATAATAAAAAGACTTATCGTATAATTTATTTTGTAAGCTTCGAATCGCATGACATTGACTAAAGTGACATTAAAATTTTTGGGAACGTGATTTTTATAGGAATGTCATTGAAACTTACGTCGACGATCATTCGATATTCCGATCCAGTCGTGTACTCTATTTTCGCGCTATCGATAAAACATATTCCTGTACGAATTGAAAGGTACGTATAAATAGCTATTATAAAATAGAATGCCAGTATCTATCGAGCAATGAATATCAATGTAGAGGGAAACGGTGGAGATAGAAAGAGCATCATTTTCATGGTTAGTGGGAAAGATATGAACGAAGGGAAGAACAGACATCGTTCATTCAATGTACAGGGTGTATCAAACAATACAATGAAAGGCAAAAAGTTTAAAAATATTTCTGATTTTTCGAACGTTTTTCTCGATCATAATACAGTACTGATATATATATATATATATATATATATATATATATGTGTGTGTGTATGTGTTTATAAGTTAATCAAATAAATAAAATGGTCGCGATTTAAATGGAAAGTTATAAAGAAAAAAAAAAAAAGAAATGATAAAATTTATGACTTTTATTCTCATATTACTTCTAAACGAGTAGATAATTGTACAGAACTGTGTTACAGATAAATTATTTAGTAAAGAATAACAACAAAAGATTCAGACGAGGAACATATTTGCCTATGTTTATTCTACTAGATACAATCTACGAAATCTTAAAAATGAAAATTTCTTTAGATCCTTTAAAAATTCGATAAGAAATTATTAAATATTAAGTATGATCTATGTGAGAAGAATATATTACAAACGTTCGGAAGAATCAAAAATCGTCGTAACGTAAGACGAAGAAGTAAGAACTCGTAGTGTAGTGGAAATGTTTCAGTAGTGACGGATTCTGGGAGAGTTCGAGTTCAATTTTCCAATTTCCCGGGCTGTCACTCTCCCCTTCTTGGCCGTTCGTACGGAATATTTCCTCCCCGATTCCTCGACACAGAAGCTTGATTTCTTCGCGAGAGACAGGCCCTCACGATTCCTCCTTCCTCTCTCTTGTCCTCCTACCAACAGCTGCTACTGGAACGGTTATTTAAGATCCCGCGGGCGTTCTTCTCTTCTGTTTTAAAAATCACTCCGGCTCGCTTAGTATGCCGAGATGGCTTGCGCTAGTCGACTGTGATATTGCCTTAGCGTTACTTTTACCCTATCCTACTTCTCCTTCATCTCCTTCTCCTCATCCTCATCCTCATCCTCCTCCTCCTTCTCCTCCTCCTTCTCCTCCTCCTCCTTCTCCTCCTTTTTCTTCTTCTCCATCTTCTTCTATTCCTCCTTTCTCTTTTGCCTTCCATCGAACCACCTGAAACGTTCCTTCATCCGTTTCCCCTTTCTCATCTCGTTTCGCTGTATTCCGCGCGATCTAACATACCGACATTCAGGAATTCACGGATCTCGGATTGGAAGATGTCTGGGTATAGGTATTGCCATGAATTTTCGCGAAATACAAATTGCTTTCGACGGTGGTCTTCTCTTCGTTTTTGATACTTTCTCGGGGCTACGTAAACCTTTTGTTTTTCAAATTGTTTCCACGATATTAAGAAGTTTTACAGTTAGAGCGTTGAAAGAGGGAAATAAAATTCTAAAGAATATCGCTTTATCTTTCCGGTAAGCTATAAAACGATATATATTTTAAATATTATCGATATATTTCTCTTTCAAATATTAAAAGTTTTAAATTGAAATAATATTTTCGAATCAATAATTTATCATCGAATTAAAATATTATATAATGTATTAAATATTATTCGAATAAAAAATATTATATTTAATCGATCTATAAAATAATCTTTTCGATATCAATGAAAGAATAAATTTATAAGGGTGACTATAAATTTGTAATTATGAAAACGGTAATCAAAAGCCAGTTCGATTACGTTCTTTATACAGTCTAAGTGCTTTGAGTACTTTAATCTGGACGCGGTCGTGTCTTCTGTAAATGACTAGAAAAGGACAAGCCAATGTACCGATAGCTTTTGCACTACTTGGCTTCTAGCGAAACCGCGTGATCGAAGAGCGTTTCATGGCAATCTCTGACGACCTTCTAGTTTCCTCATCGTTTAAGTGGATATTCTAGTTTGTTGGCTTCGAAAGGTTGAAATTGTTTTGCTATTTTCTCAAAGATTCAAGACCTCGAAGTAAGTCTTGAATATTTTACATTGACGTCTGAAAGATCGACGGCGTTGAAAGTCTTTGAAAGGAAACCGATTCAAGCGAAAATCTTTATTCTTTTCTAACTCGGCGCTGTAGAAATATCCCGAGAATGAATGAATTATACAATTAAGGTTCTTTCTTTCTGAAAAATGGTCTAATTTAGTTTGCTAACTTCGTTGATTTCACTTTTTCATGCATTTCACATTTTGAACGTTTCATTATTTTAAATATTTGTAATTTATTCTCTTTGAAGAATTTCCTTTATTCTTTTCTCTTGTTTTTCATTAATGCTTAGTAATACAAAACTCATTAAGTATTTTGCTCAATAAAAAAATCATGTAATTGAAAGTTAATATTATTATGTTCAATAATTTGTAAGGAAAACGAACATTGATTTGTAACGAAGAAAGAAAATTATCTTATGACTCTCTTGAATGATAGGAAATAAGAAAGTATTTCCTCTCAGTTTCTTTTTCTTTTTTACTTCTCTTTTTTTTTTTCTTTTCTTCTTCTTTTCTTTTTCATTCATACTCTTTCCCATTGAATCTTCAATAGATTCAACAGGATCGCAATCGAAGCGTTTTCTTGTCTAATCAGATATAAATCGCCGTGAAAGTTATCGTGGTTCCTCTCTTTCTCTTTTCATTGCTGACTTGCACGGGGAGAACGTGAGACGGTGAAATCCGTTTACCGATAATTAAGATCTAGCGGATTCACTCGGGGAAGATACAAATCGCCATAGGAGAATAGTTGAATGTTATAATGTTGCTATGGAAATACGATGTGCATCTACAAAGTAGAAACACAAACGAACAAATATTATTCTATTCTTGAAATTATAATACAATTTATTATCTCTGTTAAATAATGAATGTTAAATTAAAGACAATTTTAAATTACATATTAAAAAGTGAGAGAAATTGATTTTGAAAAAGGAAAAGGATTGAGAAAAAAAAGCACTATATAAAACGAAGGATGATTAATGGCAAATCTTATCTGAAATACAGATAAATACTTTTTTAAAAGACACGCTATTATAGATAATTCTTGATAATCCTTGATATGAAACAAAAACTAATATGACTGTGCCTTCACTGTACATCATATTTCTATTTTCACTGAATCAATTTCCGTATAAAAAAAATATCACGAGAATAGCATTGGAAAATTTTTTTCAACTAAAGTATTTCGACCCGTCGACCGAGATGTCCACGGACTGGAAAATCATCGATTCGTTTCCATGTAGCTCCCGCTTCGATCGAAGGGGTAGCCTCCGAGCGATGCTTTATTGCAAGAGAAAAGTTTAAATATAAGTTAATGACCAACGCATCGTCGTTTTCCTTGCGGTTATGCAACATGTCATATACGGTATATTATTGGAATACGTAGGAAGTTCTTTTGTCAAAAAAGATAATCGAAAAAGAAAAAAAGTAGTTCAATGATTCTATCAGATAATAGAATTTATTTATATACGACAGTTCGCAAAAAAAAAACAAAAAAAGTTGCATTCAAATAAGAATATTCATGAATCTCATAATTGATCTTATCAATACTTTGCGTTGATTACTTATTATTGTTTTTATAATTATACAAATATCAACAGTAATGCGTTAAAAGTTTGATGTTTCTCAAATATTACAATTAAAACTGACTTTAAATGAACGCAGTAATCTAAATGGTGAAGCTGCAAGAATCGTCAGTTTGTGCTATGGCGAACTAACAAGTATGTCTTGATCTAACACCGTATAATACTTAGTTAAGAGATAATTGCGGTTTACAGACAATTAAGACTACCAAAAAGTACATCTCATCCCAAACATTTAATTCCTCGAGGATAATCTATTTGCGTGCTCCCTGAGGAAAATCTTTTTTCATTTATAAAATTAACGAACTTTTTTTGAAGAAAATGATTTTTTTCTAAATTATTAAAATATTTATATAATCTAATTTTTTAAAAATTTTTTGTATGATTAAGACAAACAACACACCCTTTTTTTGAGTATCTTTCCTCTCTATATAAAAACTAATATCTATATTTGGTCCAAGTAAAAAAAAAAATATTAAAAAAAAAAATAAAACAAAAAAAAAAAAAAGAAAAAGAGAGAGAAAGAAAAACATTGTAATCATCGGAAGGAGGTAATTTCCTACTGACGAAGTGCGAGATAACATTTGGAAAAAAAGTTGCGCTGGTTGTATCAGAGTAATGAGATTCACGAAACATCGCGTGTCGTATTTAACTTTAACAAAAAAAAGTTTCTTTATAAATACGCCCCCTGTCAAAAAGTTTGGAGTACTCTATAGACGAGCCTCGAGATACGTTGAAGTTTCGCTTGGAAAAATTTTTATCTCTGTACATTTTTCAAATTAATTATCCTTAAGAAAGATTAGTTTTCCTCATTATAGTAAGTTTTTTTTTTTTTTTTTTTTTTTTTGGAACAGTTATGATCTTTTTCTCTATCTTTCTTTCTTTCCTTCTTTTTGAAATTTCTATGTAATTAAATTAAGCATTTCTGTGTACTTGAACTAAACATTAAAAGAAGAAAGAAAAAGAAAAAAGTTTTATTGTTTTTATAACAACTCGTTATTAATTACGTAATTTAACATTCGTACGAAAACATAAATTAACGTATCATTATTTTTCTGAAAAATTATCCCATAATAAGTATTTAACAAGGCTCGTATTTATCGATAAAGAAAAAAAGAAAAAAGAAAAAAGAAAAAAGAAAAAAGAGAAACAAAAAAAGAAAAGAGAAAAAGAAAAAAACTCAACGGATTCGGAGAAATCAATAGTTTCCACGGGTAAAATGCCGCGTGGGACGCATCTAACGCCTCGTTGAACTCTACACGGCGATTCCGCAATAGGGATCCTATTCGACGTCGTTTTCGTTGTAGGAGAAGATCGAGTTCGTAGCGTAATCGGAATGACACCGACCAAGTTTCATGTTGCGGCAAAAGCGTTCTCGGACGAAACGTTACGACCGCGAACACGATATTTGACTGAAAAAAGTGAAGGACACTTTGAACTTATCATCATTTTCTCTCGTTATTTTAAAAAGAAAACTTTTATCCACTTTTAATCTCCGCGAATAACATATACCTTCATATATTATGTATGTATTATCATTCATATATATATATTATCATCTCACATGATACATACAATAATTACATTAGTAATGTACTTACGTGCTTAGAAAATCATACCTAGTATATTACTTGTGTATAATATATGTATTATATATCTACGTGATAGTTGGTAGAAGGAAAGGGAAGATATCACGTTGGTACTTACGTACATTTCATCTCGCAGGAAACTTCGATGTATACGATCACGTACAAGTACGTATTATACGTTATACGTACAAAAGAAAAAGAAAAAGAAAAAGAAAAAAAAGAAAGATAAAAAGAAAAAAAAAAGATAGGGAAGATGATGAAATGAAAAGTAGACGTAACCACTAAAGCTTTTATAATTTAGACGATAGTCGAGTATCTCATCTTCAAACACGTTTGAAAAGGAATACGGCAACAGTTAATTACCATTCCGTGTTCATTGTAAAAATGGAAGAGAAAAAGGAAAGAAAAAGTTAAAGTAAAAAAAAAAAAAAAAAGAAGGAAAAAAAAAGAAAAAAAAAGAAGAAAGGAAAAGAGGAACGTTGAAGCGTTATCACGTAACGAGTAAAATTTTCTACGGCGTTTCTCGATTTATCGGATAAGTGACCATTTCCGGTAGGGAAGAGAGACTAGAAAGACAGAAAAGACGAATCGATTAAATCTGCTTCCCATTCGTGGTATGGGTTTCGAAAGCCCTTCCCAACGCCGGCATTCTCCCTTCGTTAGGGAATTTTCTCGCTAATGGTTCTTTCACCACTGGTTGCTATGCACTCCAGGTGTGATTCGATTTCACGCACTATTTAGATCGAAATAAAAGCAGAAACGTATTCGTAGACCGATCGAAGGAGTCGTTAGTTTTAAGAGTTCGAATTAGCTTGAATATCGTTTGATTCCATTTGAAAAGAGTATTAGTACTCTTCAGATGTGATTTCAATGTAGTCACTTCATATCTCAAATATCGGCCGATTACGAGAATAAAACTTTCGCTTATTCGAATCGAAAGACGGAACATTTTCTTGATTTCTTCGTTCTTTCAAATATTTCTTTTTTTCTTTTCTTTTTTTTTTTTGTACGAATTTGTTAGAAAGGAAAGTGAAAGAAAAGAAAAAGAAAATTTACTATCAACTACGTATAACGTATCTTGAAGTTCTTGAAAAAGTCAGAGTGAAGTATACTTTCATATTGTAGCATAAACAAGAATATCGATGTTCTCATCTCTAATCCTCCCCCTATAAGCATATATATATATATATATATATATATATATATCCTTATATATACATATATCTATATATCTATGTATATCGTAGTAGGTAAAGTAGGTGCAGTACATGCGCGCGCATTAAGAGGTAGGAGAAAGAGTCAGGTGAAATATAATTGCTCCGGGCTCGTTACGAAAATTAGAGCAGCGCGTTAATTTATTTCGACGAATTGGTCGAGCTCCGAAGTCTGTTCTCGAGGTAGCTATGCGAAATGAGGCACAATTTGGATAACGAATTTCCGCAGGCACTCTATCGAACCGTCTACCGCGAGACGCGAAACGATCCGAATCGAGAAAATCCGTACGTTTGAGCACGCAGAGAACTCGCTTCCGATAAATTAGACGATTTCCTCTTTGCACAATGCCCGTTACCATTCTCAATCATTTCTCCATCGAAAAAGAGTAAATTGAAAATTAACCTTCACGAACGATACAACCGTTCTACGCATTTATTTTCACCCGAATGATTTCCTTCGATATCTTTATTCTCTGTATATATGGTATAATTTAAAATTGTAATATTTCAGATATCGCATTAAATTAGAAAAGATAAAATTCTATATAAAGTAAATGAAATAATATTTTGAATAACCATATACATAAATTGAAAATTTACGGAATTAAACGTAGTCTTATCTTTATAAGATGGAGAAAGTCTGATTAGAATTTAAATAAAAAAAAATATAGAATATGAAAATATATTTTATTCAAACGAAATTGTAACTTCTTTCTTCGTTGTTTCATAATGGAGAATGAAATATTAAAAGAAAACAACGAATGGAAAACACTGGAAGAGAAAGAAATATAAACTCTTTTTTTGGATTTACTATGGTTATTCGTCCAAAAAATTTAGAAATATAAATATTCGAGGTAATAATATCACGTAATCATGCGTGGAGAAAGAAAGAGAGTGAGAGAAAGAGAGAAAGAGAGAGACAGAGGGAGAGAGCGAGAGAGAGAGAAAGTGGGAGAGAAAATAATGGCCAAATCCTGGACGAAAAATAGTTTGAACGAAACAAAGGAACGAATAATAACAATAACGAATAAAGAATTTTAGTATCACGTTTCTAAAATAATACCGCAAACCTTTCGTTCCATTTATACAAATATTCCTTGCGCTTTACAAATATACAAAGATATTGAGTTTCTTTATTTGTTTATACATTTGTAAAACAAATAAAAAAAATATAGAGAGAAACAACATGAAATATACATCCACTATCATATCAATTTTTATCTTATAGAGACCGTAACTCTTCTTTTATACAAAAACTACGTGAGTAATAAAAATTAATGACACCGAGGGAAATCTAAAGTATTGATTATGTACAATGTCAAGTAGATTCAAGGGACTCTAATATTAATGAAATCTTTAACTTTGAATGAAATTAAAGAAACAAAAATGACCGTATTTCCTAATTGATTAATATAGAATTAAAAAGAATACAAGCAAAATAAAATATATATTAATAAAAGTCGTTAATTAAAAAATAGAAAAATAAAATAGATATATCCTGGATAAAGTTAAATAATAAATTCATTACTTATAAGTTATTATTTCAACGGATCAATCCTTGTTAATTTACGCGCTATTAAGTAATCATTAATTAACTATTCATTACTCTCGATTCTCGAGTTGAAAATGAAAAGAAAAAGAAAAAAAAAAAAAAAAGAAGAAAGAAATGAAGTTATTGTTTCTTTGAAAACAATGCCATAGAAAAAAGTTTGCATTTTAGTTTGAAGAAACGTTCAAGCTATCGATACAAGAATCATCAATTCTGTGGATTCGTTGGTTGGTAGTAGACTAGAAGGATATGCAGGTCAATCTGCACGCTCGAGTAATTTTCCGGGGCGATTATACTGCTCGCCACGCGTTCCACACAAGAACTTCTAGTATCCTAGAGAGTATATCTTCTCGAAGATTCGGAGAATGTACCAGAGCTTAATTACTTATCCCTTATATATGTATATATATTTACATAGGATGAATAGTGTTAAGAGAAATGGTAATCGAATTAGCGATTACTAGCTATGTTTATCGTCATATTAATTTATCGATTAATTATACGATACGATAATTATTCGAGTAATTTCTAACCAGAATTAATGTGCACTTAAATGTGTATACAATCGATATTTACATAACAATAATAATAATACTGATTAAAATTCTTCCTATAATCGATTTGATATATTAAGGATATATATGTGAAGAAAAAAAAAAAAAAAAGAAAAAAAAAGAAAGAAAGAAATATCGAAAAGGCATATATGCTGATACATATACGTATATATGCATGAGTAAACGTATGATTAACATTACACGTTATTTTATCTACGAATTTGAATTATTTTCTTGAGGGACTTCAATCGAATGGGAATTTGTAGCTCGTTGAAAAAGAAATCGTTTTAGGTTTTTACCCTCTTTTTTTTTTTTTTTTTTTTTTGTTTTTTTGCTTTTTACTCTTTCTTTCTTTGTTTTCCTTCCATCAAGTCGCTTAGTCGTCAAAAACAATGAACGTAATCGACGTGCAAACAATACAGTTCTGGATGGATCGTTCGTGTGATATCGAGAAAATTAGAGGCTAGAAACCGGATGAAAAAACTATCCCACATAGAATGCGAATTCTACTTCGGATTCGTCTTCGTTTCTCTTTCTTTCTTTCTTTTCTTTTTCTTTTTTTTTTGTTCTTCTCTTCTTTTTCTTTTTTTTTTTTTTTCTTTACTTTCTTTTTCTTTCCTTTTTTCAAACCTTCTTCATTATTCGCCAGTTGGCTCGGAGGCTTTTGTGTCGACGCGGACGGAAGAATGGCCTACTTACCCGTAAACGCGTTCACTCTCGCTTATATACGGAATCATAGAGCGTGATGTAATCGATATCACTTTGTCGGCGTTGCTCGTATCGTTTTAAATCGATGATCGATGGATTACAACGAGAGAAGCCATTTCTGCGCGAATATATACATATATATATATATAGTTCGATATGGATCAAGAAACAATTTTAAAAAATATTTATTATTAATTATTATTATGACTTTTAATATTTCGATAAGATACTGTATATTGTTGCATTATTATAGAGAGTTATATCAAATTCTATCTTTGTTATGAAGAACACTGCAACCATCGAAACACTCTCAATGTAACTAGTTTCAAATTTCTTGTAATACAATTATTGAAATAATTATTATTATATAATGGTATACATATATATATATATATATATATATATATATATATATATATTGAAACATTTGATTGTGCTTGTTTGTTAGTATAAAATGACATAAAATATTATAGGATACAAATACGATAAAAATAATAATTTTAGGACATAACGTAGGTAACTTCGCATAGAACTATTTAACGAGAATAATATCTGGAAATTTTAAGTCAAGCTTGAAGTGTCTTACGCTCTTATTCAAATAGGTTTTTCTTTGAGATCGATCGAAAAGCCAGCCTTCTCTCAGTGGCACCGTATAACTTAGATAACATACAACTTAGACAACGTACAACTTAAGCAACGTTCGAGAACCTTGTTGCAAAGGTTTACACCTGTGCTTTTGTTACTCTTTCTCTAGCAAGTAACTTACGAGTAGAGTAAAATTATGGCTGAAAGGGCCGTATCCTGTACACGAACTGTCTACCTATTTTTCTCTCGTTAAGTGTATCTCGTCGTCTAAAGCCAAGTTGTATTTGAAATTTCTTTGAAAGGGAAAAGTTTGTCGGACGAAATCGAAAAAGACAAAGGATCATTTCACGTGATAAAAAAATTACAAATCAATAATATACATGTATATATATATATATTTATATTAAAAAATATTTTGTTATAAATTTTAAATACGTAGATGTCGTTTATAATTCTGTTAACCAAAAAAATTTTCAAACGGTAAATGAACATTTTTTTTTCATCTCTCTTTGAATTTTATTCCAAATCATTATTTAATAGTCGTTTATTATAACAAAAATAAAAAAGTATAACAATTGAATGAATTTCATTATTAATCTTAATTGATTATTAAAAGACTCAATGTAAATTTGATTTATCAAATGGTTAAAGCCAACGAATACAAAGACTTATATTTACTATAAAGATTAGAAATAATTGAGTATTTTCATTAATATTCCTTCGACGAGGAAACGCAAACAATTTAATATAAAATGACGTTTCTTGCGAATTACTAAAAGAGGATTGGTAAAAAGACGAAATCGAATCATCGCAATTTAATCTCGATCAGAATCTCTCTCCCTCTCTCTCTCTCTCTCTCTTTCACTCTCTCTCTCTCTCTCTCTCTCTCTCTCTCTCTCTCTCTCTCTCTTTCACTTCCTCTCTGTCTTTCTCTTTCTATCTCTATCTATCTAACGAGAAGTATTCTCAGCTAGCTGGATTGCACTGGATGCCGTCCTGGGCTGACTAAGTTGCCGACATGGACGGTCCACGAATAAATTGGCAAAGTTCTCCTATAATATTTCACGAGGTAGCGCGCGCAAAGCTTTCCGGAGTAAGAGAGAGAGAGAGAGAAAGAGAGAGAGAGAGAGAGAGAGAGAGAGAGAAGAGAGAGAGCGAGAGAAGGAGAAAGAGATAGAGATAGAGATAGAAGTAGAGATAGAATGAATGAAAGCACGGGGTGGACTCGGTTGGACTCATTTCGCAATTGCATTGTTTCCACGTATATGAGAGAGACAGAGAAAGAGAGACAGAGAAAGAGAGACTGAGAAAGAGAGAGAGAGAGAGAGAGAGAGAGAGAGAGATGCGAACTTTTGTCCACGACATCGTTAAAATCGTTAAGAGAACTCGGAGCAATGGTCGCCGGCATAGTGTGGTAAAGGTGGCTCGTTAAATGAGACCACGACTGAGAACGAGTTATCGATAATTTTACTTATCCGCCTGGGAAAAGTTGTTTCGCGGAAGCGTCGATGTCTGCCGATTATCGGACGACATTCGAACTATCCCATGAGATTTCATAACGAAGATATTAACTCTTTCTCTCTCTCTCTCTCTCTCTCTCTCTCTCTCTCTCTCTCTCTCGGTCGCTCTCTGTCATTCTTTCTAATTCTTTTCTATAGTACTTTCTAATTCTTTTCTATAGTACTTGCGACATTTCAAGGACTGAGAAAAAGATAAGGACGAAATAATTTTGATTTTTCTTTCACGAGAAATACATGCATTCACACACACACACACACACACACATATACACACACACACACGCGTGCGCGCGCATGCATACAGAATGTTATATTATTCTTAAGATCTTCTGTTTAAAATCGTTCAATTATTATGTTATTCGATATGATTTTAATGAGAAAAAATATCGGGAAAAAAGTATAAAAGGACTGAGAACAGGAAATTAATGGAGATAAGCTTGGTTGATGATGCGTGAAACATAAAATATGAAAGGAAGAAAGGGATATTATTAACGAAGGGAAAAAATATTATACATAAAGAACAGGAAGTCCATTTAAGTAGTTACTATAGGCCGATGAGCGCTGATATATATCCTACCTTCCATTCTCTTGTTCGTGACAAAGCAAAGAAATATGAAAAATATGAAGGATAGAAAGAAAAACGAAAATATAAGGGAAAGAGAAAAGGAACTGTAAGAGATCACTAACTTGTCGACTATAAGACGTAAACAAACTCATCAAAGTAGGAAAAAGAAATCCGAGAGAAAATAGAAAGAAAGAGAAAGGATGATATAAGACAATAGCAGATATAAAAAGTGCAATTAAAAAAAATTTTTAAAAAGGAAGGAAAAAAGATAGAACATGAAATATCGGTAGGATCGATTTGAAAAGAAAAAGATAAGAAAAAAAAAAAAAAAGAAAAAAAGAGAAAAATGAAAAATGAAATTTCAAACATTTTTTCCTTTTTATTTTTCCATAAAGAATAGAATATTAAAAATGGAAGTTAACGGAATACTTGTTACAGGAATAAAGTCGTGTACCTATTAAAAATAAAATATCGCAGAGTTATTATTAGAAAAAAAAAAAAAAAAAAAAAGGAAAATCAATTAAGCAAAACGGTATATTCCAAAGGAAAAATAGAAAAATCGATTGTTTTGCAGTCCTATATATATTATAAAAGTAAAAAAGAAGAAAAGGATGAATTCCGTTCGATAAACAATCTTCTGTAAAAAAGAAGAACAAGACCTGAATGAACAGTTAAACGAACGAGAAAGTTTTATTTATATATAATCGAAAGCGTTAATGTTTAAATACTCTTGTTAGGATATAACACACGTAAAATGATTTGTCTTACGTGAAATTCTCTATATACGTTATTTGGATTAAAACAAGAACCGATAGTAACAGCACGTGCACAAACGAGCAAACTGGCGTTTAACTGTCGCACGAGGGTAAGCTAAGCGAACATTATCTTTCAAAACGTTTACGTAACTACCGACACAGAGATTAGAAATAGACATAAGAGCTTCGAAAAGTCACGTCTAACAGAAAGGGCTTCTAATTGCGAATTCTACAATACATTTCTTTCGAGTTTACATTGAATACAATATATATATATACGTGATACATATTATTAAAAACATGCGATTCTCTTTTAATAAAAAAAAAAAACCTTGCAAATTATGATTCAATATGGAAATATTAAAAATTTTTTTTGAAAAGAAAAAGAAAAAAGAGAAGAAAGAACAAAAAATTTACGTCATTCCAAATTATTCTATTCGTTCGTTTATTTATCAAATTTTTTCAATGTATTTAAATATTATTTACTTTATACTTTGTATAATATAAATATATATATATATATATATTTATTTATTATACAAAATTTATTATATTTAAAAATTATTAATTAAATATAGTGAAGTATATTAAGGTATAAAAGTTTTGAAGTTGATATCGTTGTTATTAAATAATGACTATAAAGAAATAATTTAGACATTTAACAGTTTCAATTTGAACGAAACAGCTTCGCCATACTAACGGGAATGTCAAGGGAGGAAATATGTCATTTACCGGTAACGATCGTTTCGCTCCCTAGAAAAGGATACTTTAGCGGAAAACCTTGTCGCATAAGCTTCTTACGAAAGTTTCAGAACGGTGGATTAAAGATAACGAGTGAGTGAGAAGAAGGAAGACTAGGGAATGGGAAACACGAGGAAAAAAGAGAAAAAAAAAGAGGAAGAAGAAGAAGAAGAAGAAGAAAAGGGGCTCAGTTTTTGGATCCCAATTCGAAGAGAAGAAACTTTATTATTAAGCTAGCGAGGAAAATGTTCGCGAAAAGAGTCGTATGTTGTATCAAAAATCTTCATTCTCGATCAGGATCGTCCTTGGGAACTAAAAATGGGAAATAAAAACATTATAAATCTTATCGAGTGATCGTCAATGTTAGAAATTATTCAAATTCATTGTCTTCAAAACTTGTTACGTTTCAAAATCTATTTTTTAAAATAACTATCTATCAGTTTGTTTGCCTAATAGATAACATATTTGCACTCGTTAAGAGATTATAAAGAAGTTTAATAAAATAGCATTTGTTCAATTCTCATGATAGAAACGGTAATATAAGAACAAATAGAATCGAATAGAACCAAATAAGGTCGAATATGAACGAAGAGGGTCAAATTGGATTGAATAGGATCCATCAGAATCAAATAAGGACTCATAGAATCGAATAGAACTCAAATAGGACAAAATAGGACCAAATATAATCAAATAGGATAGAATAGGACTAAGTAGAATCGAATCGGGTTGAATATAATCGAATTGAGTCGAATAGGATCGAATATGACAAAGAAAAAACATATTTATACTATTATTAATATCCAGTGTTTTTATTTAGATATTATTAGTTTTTTATTCGACAATTTGAATACTTTATAGTCCTATTCTGTTCTATTTGGTCCTATTAGGTCTTATTCGATCCTATTTTGTCTTATTTGATCCTATTCGATACTATTTGATCCAGTTCGATCCTATTCAGTCCCATTCTGTCCCGTTTGATTTTATTCAATCCTATTCGATCCTATTCGATCCTATTCGATCCTATTCGATCTTATTCAAACTTGATCGATACTATTTGATCATGTTTGATTCTATTCATGGTGATCTTGCTCTTTCATCGATAGAAAGTATTTCGCTATTTATTATTATTATCATTATTTATTGTGAATTATCAAATATAAAATTTCTGTTCATTGATTTTTGTTTTTTATCCAAATTATTGTATTAACTATCTTAAATATTATCGTTACGAGGATCACTCTGCATATAAAACTATATATATATATAATACTTTATACATCAGATCAGAAGTCAACAATGCTATAGACATAATTTGTAGTATCATTAATTTCTACTTATAGAAAGATTATCGAATTCGTTTGAAATATATGTGTAGCAAGTTTCTCCACTTTCAAGTTAAAGACACGAACAAATAAAAAGTCAAGTTTTCATGGAATAAAAATAAAAAGAATATAATAAAAAGAAGTTGGTACAATAAAAGTCATTAAAATGATTCATGTTCGGCGATTTGCGAAGAGAAGACGGACGATGCGTATGAGATTCCACTTTCTACTAACGAGAATTCCGGAGCGAAAAGTTTCACGATTATCGAACCGGACGTTTCGCCAATGACAGAAACGTCTCGACTCTTTTCTCTAAGGTATCCTTCTCTGAGGTAACTTTTGAAGGAATTTTAATAAATATCTATGTCCCATGACAGGGACAATTTCTACTTGCTTTTTCTCATTTCTTAAACTTATTAAAAATCCCTCGAAGAACGACGATATTCCATTCATTGAATAATATCGCTATTTAATTATACACTTATACGATATTATAATATTCTCCGGAAGATCGATCGATCGCTTATTGGTAAAATATTAAAAAGTATGATTAAGATGTATTAATGAAAAGTTCAATAATTATGAAAAAGAAAAAAGTTGTATCATTTTATATACATATATGCAGTATATAATGAATTAATTAAATACTTTATTACTATTGTTATATAAAAACAAATATACATGTTAGATATATTTTTCATAATAATTAAAAAATGTTTTATTTTATATGTATATTATTTTGTATATGTATTATTTTATATATGTATTGTGAAAAATTAATTAAACGATAATATATTTTATCTGTATTTTGTTATTCATAAATTATAAACGTATACATATCGAAATTATCGGACATTGAAATACGAAGAAATTATAACATTTTCTTTTATACTTTTCTCTTTCTCTTTCTATCTTCCGGATTATAGAGCTACTTTCGTTAATTACGGTGCATGATACCAAAGTACCTCTTTATTTAACGTTCTTTTTTACGAGACTATTATGTGTAACACGTTTTTCCTCGAAGCATTTTGAAAATTCTGTTCTTAAAAACGTATACTAAACGAGCAAGTACGTAATGTACGTATATACTTATTCCACATAAGCGTTTTTATGTACGTCATTTTACGAGGTTAATGGATAACGACATATGTACGTCCATGAATATATATATATATATATATATATATATATATATATAAATCTATTAACACAATTATTATATATATATATATGTGTGTAAAAACATAAAATGAGTAAAAAATATAATAATTCAATAATATAATAAAATCATATATAGATACTTTTATATTAAAATTATAAACATACTCTATTCGATTATAGTACGAGACCAAAGAATTGATGAAAATCAAACTTAAAAATGTTTTAATCCTCGGATATAAAAATTCAAGTTGAAATGAAAAAAAGTAAAAGATCGTTGACCGTTGAGTTTTATGATAGTAAACCGATGAGTTTTTATCTATCTCGCTATGAAGTCGTGCAACTTGGCTGTGTTTAAACGTAGTTCGTGGTCCAAGTCAGTACTTTAAAAGAGATTCGCCGAAACGGAACCGAATTGTTTTTCGTGAAAGTCCCCGTAAAATTTTGTATACTTTTACTGTTGTGGGAAGTTCTCTGTCCCTCTCTTTCTTTCTACCTTTTTTTTTCTTTTTTTTTTCTATCTTTCTTCCTTTCTTCCTTTCTTTCTTTTCTCACAAGGAGTACGATACAAAAGCGGCCACCACTCAAGAACTTTCTCGGCTATTCTCGCACGCTACTCTGCTTTGGACATTTTTCGAACTTGGTAAAACGTAATTTATAATGTCGCGCTAATGGAAGGAAACTTCCAGTGTGGCATAAACAAGAAGTACGTTTCTATAATCTACCCTGTAGCAACGTACTATCATAGATATTTTGTTCTCTCTCTCTCTCTCTCTCTCTCTCTCTTTTTCTCTCACACTTTCTTTGTTTCTATCTCTCTTTCTTTCTTTTCAATCGAACTACGATTTAATCGAATTTCAAAAAAAAGGTTAGATACTTTTACTTTACACAAAATTGACATGAAATTGTTAGTTTAACATTAACATCAATAATATGAAAGAATAATTCAACAGAAATATTATCAATGAGATATTGCATCGATACTATAATATAATCATTTCACATCATATTCTTACTAATTGGTTAATAACACAGTTTACATGGCATCAAGTCTTACGGATACTTCCTTGAATATATTGCAGGTGTTCTCAGCAAAAATTTGCATAGGATTTCGATTACTTCCTTCTAGCTCCGCTGGGAGAAATTTGTCAATTAGTCGATCGGTTATCGGGTTATCGACAGTTTTCGGATATCGGCAATACGGTATTAAATTTGTGTTTCTATATTTCTATTTTTTTTTTCTTTTTTTTTTGACTAATTGCTAAAGTTATTAAACGATAGAATGCGTATCGTACAGTTAACCATATTTTCTTTATCTCTTTTTCTGTTAAAGTAAAAGAAAGAAAGAAAAATACAAAGAAAAGCGACAATGTATGTACATTCCTTATAAATTTATGATAATATATATTAAATATACTATGTATATATATATATATATATATATATATATATATATATGTATCTTGCTGAATAAAGGAAAGGAGCAATAAATGATTCGAAAAAAAAAAACTTGTACTAATCCTTTTCTCTTGTAAAAATATTTATCGAAATTTAGTTTGAAGTATTTAACGTAATCGTTTTCATTTATACGTTTTTTGATGTTATCGACGAAATTCGTGAAAATTGAGAAACTTCTTGAAATGTATAAAGATCTCCTCAAAGAGTCGATAGAAATGTCTATCTAGAGTGCTTGATTGCAACCCGTAAATTAAGTTTCACATAGAGCTCGCAATGGAGTTTTGCATTGCTCAAAGCAAAATGTAATTTGGAATTTTCATTCGTTTCAAAATCGCCATAAGATTATCATCAAAATCCAAATATATTGAAATATTTCTATTTCAATATATAAAGGATATGTAGTTTATGTCGATTAATTTAAAATATTTTTATTTTTTTGAACGGTATATATATATATATGCCTATAAAACATCATTTTTTTTCAACATCCTTTTTTTTATTGTAATTAATTATAAATAATGTTCCGTCGAAAAAAAAATTTTGTTCTATTTTATTTTTGTTTCTTTTATCAAACTATCATTCTTGTTTCATTAATACAAATATTGGCGTAGAAAATTGCTGCTACGTCGAGCAGTTTTTATCGGAGTTGGATAGGAGAAACCGGCTACTTTCAGCAGGATATCCTGTATAAGTAGCTTTTCTAAATCTCGCATAGTCAGGCATTTTATATCCGCCAAAGAGAGTACATATTGAACAACTTCGGACGTCAAGTACTGTGTGTTTATTTTATGTAAATCCTAATCTGATCGTTAATATTTAGTTATTGGAGTATTTATTTTTTCGGAAAAAAAAAATAAATTATACAATAAAAATATCCCAAAATTACAACTTAATATTATATATTATTAATTTAATTGTAAATCTTCATGAAGAACATACAAATGTTATCTTTGTAATACCCTATTTGAATACATTTTGAACACCTACATATATGAAAAACGTATATGCATTCAAAATTAAACTTAAGATATGATTAAACGACGATAAGAGATTGTATTGACATAAATTGAATAATATTTAATTCTTCGTAAGTATCTCGTAGAAGGTATCGTTACTAAACTAACGATAAGAAATCGTTCTTCCTTCTTCGAAGGATTTCTTTTTCCGTAGAAATCACTACCTTCGTAAGGCAATCTATTTTCAGAGCCGCGATATATATCTAACTAGCGTCGTAAACCGAAAAACCTTAAAGGAAGGTTACTCGATTCAGATCGCGAAATTCCCTAAGCGCACATTCCATTTACACGTCGTAAATTTTGTGAAAGAGCTGCAATGGTAGTAAGATATGTGATCCGTCTGTATGTGAGCATACATGTATACATATATGTCTATGTGCCATAGAAGACATTATTTTGGTTTCCCATAGAGCATCTCAAGTTTTCGTCTCAACTCTCTTTCGTTATAAAGCCTTGGTAGATGTAAAATAGTTACTCCGTTTCGCGAGATCTTTCAAAACCATTTTTTTTTTCAAATTCATTTATTTATCGATTAATAAAAATGTTCCATTGAATGATTTGTTTGAGTTTTAAGCAACTTTTAAGACAATAATAAATGAACTAAGAAATATTACGTCGTATAAATATATGATTAATTTAATGTAATATTTAACACGATTTGATTTTAATTTTTTATTTATCAACAATCTGAAAAATATATCACGAATATTGTAATAACTTGATTGTAATAAAAGTAAAATTAAATAATATGAAATCCAAAAAAATCTATATATATATATATATATATATATATATACATATATACTCATATATATATGAGTATAGTAAGTTTCGCAATTAGGAAAGAAGAGAAGTTACATAGAAATACGATCGGTATTGCGCAACTTCCGTCAATATAAATAGAACAGAAAGATAGAAAGACAGAGAAAGAGAGAGAGAGAGAGAGAGAGAAAGATGCAAGATTAAGTGCACGCCGTGAACAGAGCAACGTAGAGAATCAATAGCTACCAACAGAATTCAACTTCAGTAAAGAGGAAGAAACAGTTTTTCAATTTTTAATTCGACTGAATGATTTCGTCCTTTAAAGCCGCAAGATATTTTTAATATTTGAAAAATTGTTCATTTTGCATTAATCCTTTTTCATTAATTCTTTACGTACGAAATATATGGAAACATTCATAGATAGATAAAATGTTTCTAAATGTTAAATATTTCTCCTATTAAAACTGAATCGAACCAAAAATGGTAAATGGAACTTGAAAGTTGATGCAATTTTCAAAATTGGTTGGATAAAAAATAAAAAAAAGAAAAAATAAAAAAAAATTGCAAAAATCCAAAATATCCCTGCATCGTCGATTGCACAGAATGCAACAGGACCTTTATATGTATACATATACATATACATATATACTATATATATATATATATATATATATATATAGTATATCTTATATATATATATATATATATATATATATATATATATATATATATATATAAGAGTTGATGAAATTCAAAAACTATCACGTTATTTCAATATTTTTACGTAGTCGAGTTTGCGACGTTGACGGGTCATTCGTCTTTTAATCACCCAATGAATCGTCATACGTCGGAAACCATCGAACCGGGTTATCGTTGTTATACGGATCGAAGCTTGTCCGATCATCCAATAAGCGAGCGTTATTTTGGTGACCACGTAACACGCGAAACGACGCGACAGTTCGTAGTGGAAAAAATAAAAAGATATTCGAGAAAAAAGTTGTGTGATCGATCACAACTCGTATTTTTTTATAGCTGACGTGATTTAGCTTTCAATCACGGTTATATATGTCCATCATGTTACATATGAGTAGAGATATGTTATCGCCGTTTCGAAAGATTCAAAATTTCGTTTTTTAACATTTTCATTATGGACGTTCTTGAAAAATTTGTTAATCCATAATTATATTCGTATTTCATTCCTATTAAATTCCTTTACGATAGATATTAGAATTAATCATAAATATAGTCGTTAAATGTATTTGTCAAAAAAAAAAGAAAAAAAACAAAAAAGAAAATAACAAAAAAAGAAAAAAAAGAATAACAAAAACTTTCTCCTTTAAACGTAAATTCTATCACGGAAATCTATGAATCTGTCGTGCGCAGTAGGTACACGAACAAAGGCTAACGCGCACGCACGTGCGTCCTAGACTACGTGTGCCTGCGTGTTCGTTTTATCGGATGTCTAATCGATAACGGTGCTATATCCTGGCTTCGTGTCCCTTTGTGTTTAAGTTTATGTACGCATTACATTCGTCTCGAGACACGTATACGTATAACTATACTACTATACATGTTCATGAACAAATTAGAGGGAGAGGGAGAGAGAGAGAGAGAGAGAGAGAGAGAGAGAGAGAGAGAGAGAGAGAGAAACAAATCAAAACCCCAAAGGCCCATATACCATCAATTATATAAGTGTATATATAAAGACTACAATTACTTTCATTATTATATTATCGTTATTTTTAACACTGGATTTATTGATATCGTTTGTATAATTATTTTTATTGAAATCCCTCATTGACTTAAGTACTTATGTTAAATATGTTTTTTCTTTTTTCACGTTATAACATATATATATATATATATATATATATATATCATATAATTTTTATAAAATCTGATTTTTATCAAATTTTATTGAATTGAGTTAATTCACTGTTATTCTTTCATGATAAGTAATAATAATTTCAATAATTATTGAATAAGAAATTTAAAGCTAGCCATTTGAATTACTTAAGTAATAGTTATAATATTAATATTAATTATTTTTATTACTATATATCTAATTACACGTATATATACATATATTAGTGGGACCGAAAAGTAATGTCGTTTCTGCACATGTCTATATTTGATTGTGATTAAAAATAAAAACTTGATAAAGATTTATTCGTTTGAATTTAATTTAAGAAAGCGACATTACTTTCCGGTCCTCCTAATACATACATACATCCATAATTTTGTTATTTAATTATCAGATATACTGATATACTATTTTTTCTTTTTTCTTTTTTTATCGAATAAATAAATTCAAATAAATTATATTTATACGTATTGCAGCGTATTTTCATATAATTAACTCTTTCTAAACGGTTTCAAATCGTTTTGGTCACCACATTCAAACGGTGTCGATTTGTTCGTTTGTTTCGAAGAACATGTTACGTTTAGTTTAATCAGTACACGAGTAATTACGTGGACGAGTACTAGGAAAAACGAGGTTCTATCGTGAACGAGACATCGCGCTGATAGCGTTTCGTTTGTCACGCGGTAGACGTGGTTTCACCATCAACGCCAACGTGTCAGAGGAAAAGGCCTTGCTAAAGGTTGGTCAGTTTGGTCTACCCTCGTGGTATACGTAGAATATATGTTTGTTACGAGTTTTCCCGTGTTCGGCCACGTTTTATCGTTCCATTCCCGATGATTCAAATAATGCACGCGGTAATTTGCTCTCCGTGGTTGCTTTTAGTTATCGCGATGGACGTTTCGATCGATTTCACCCAAACGTTATCGTCCCTGTCACTGATTCGTTCGTTTGCATAATGGAACGTATAATACACGTAGATATACGCGTGTCATTTCGTGACACTTGCTTGTTTTTCCATATTTTTCTTCTCTTTTTTGTCTCTATCCCCCTGCCCCAACCCGCGCCCTCACGTACTCTCCTCCTCCTCCTCCTCCTCCTCCTCCTCTTCTCCCCCCCACTTCTGCGCCATGTAAATCGAGAAACAAGTCGAGGAGAATAATGACATTAGAATCGATCGAGCGTCGTTATTTGAAAGGTAGATGAAATACACGTATGTATTGTTTGTGAGCCATTGACCGTCGACCGATCTTCTATAAATCGATATGTGCACGATTACTTTTCACACTTCTTCCTGTTTCTTTTTTTTTTTTTTCGATAAAAAATAGATAAATTCCCTATCATATTTTTCACGTCGAAATTATACCCTTACCGGGAAACACAATTTAACGATTAGTACTATTATGAATTTCGAAAAAGAAAATGTGTTAAAATACATGTCACTTATATTGAATTAATATTTATAATTGAAATAATATTACATAAAGTCATTTATGTAATATAAATAAATATTTTAAATTTGTAAATATAATATGAAGATGATAAAATTAGATATACCATATTGTATAAAATTTCAAGTATGAAAAATATAAGGGAGTAAAATTTTCACACGACGTAAATTGTAAAACGTATAACGGGAAGGTGATCTCTTATAAGGAAACCTTCGAAAATTCGGTTACTTCAGAATACGCTGGTTCGAAATTGATAAATCACTGCTACGATTGGCTGGCACGTCAGAAACTTTCTGTGCCATGCTCGGGCAACTTGATGCTTCGAAGGTTCGAAGGAGAACGCTCGATACCAGACGCCTAGAAAATTATTCACGAAGCGTCCTATGATAATCGCTAGTGACGTTCGATACGTAGTTATCGAAGTTACATACAACTCATTTTTGTGAAGCCAGGACATGACATGAAAATAATTACGATTTGACGCGATCAATTTTACTTTTATCCACAGTCGTTTTCATAATTAGCTTTTTAATTGAGTAAAACGACAAGAACCCTTTTAATGTTACATTTACGAGATCAAAGTCGACGATGATAATTACCATCACTGGACATTACAGCAAGAAGAAATTTGTTAATATTAATCTATCAATAAAAAACGTCAGTACATATACATATATATATTTAAATATTCTGTAATAAATATAAAAAATATAAATTTAAGTTTAAATAAAAATATAAATGTTTTAAATAAAAAATAATTATTTAAAAAATATAGAAAATAATATAATTATCATAAAATTAATGTTTATGTTACATTTATATATACCATTCACAAATTAGTCGACATGTAATAATGTTAATTGAAAGAACAATCGAATTGATAAAAATATGACAGTGGTGGTACTAAAATGGCTCTGTTTGTAATTAAAGACTATATCGGCTACACGCACACACATTATGTATAATACATGCACATATGCATATATATGCAGTAGTAGTCAGGTCGATTATTGGTCAGGCACGTATTTAACGAGTCGCTGTCGCAACTCCGAATTAACCCTTCATGTTCCGAACATTTTTGGCAAACGTTAACAGTCAATTGGACGAATTTACATGTAATAGCTAGTCGATCGTAATGATTTATGACTAAAAATAAAAAAAACAAAAAAGAACATACAGCAATTGATTCTGGTTAATGAGAAGGTATTTATAAATTCAGTAAATATTTGTAAATCATATTATAATCACCAAAGATAAAGCAACATCTCATTTGATATTTAATTGTTAATAAAATTTGTACATTCTAATAATTTTTTCGTTTATTTTTATTAATAATTATAACATCTACGTAAGTTCATAATTCATAATGTAATCAAATGAAACAAGTATTCATAACATAAATTTAAAAAATGTCATGCTCTTACGGATACTATACTAATATTTATGTAAATCTTTATTAATGTGCAAGATGTACATCAATAAAATGATGCTAAAAAGAAGTAAGCTTATATCATACATTAGATAAGCCATTTAAATGTTTAATATGTAAATCCTTGCAAAGTGGTCCATCGCTTTATATCGAGCGACGGTAATATTTAACAACAATATTACTTAGGATTCGATTCGTATATCCGCGTGTTCAATATTAACTACTTATTGAATAATAAATTATTTTCGTTTGAAAGCTGCTATTTATCGAAATAGTTGATTTACATTAATCTGAAAGGAAAAGTTAGTATAACTACATTTATACATAAAAATTATTATTTTAAAAATGTAATATATAATATATAACGTAGGATATAGAAGATCATTGTTGATTCCGTTACTTTAAAGTTTGTCTAATCAGAAAAGAACAATTGAACTTTTGTCAAAGTTATATTGAATAGATTTAATATTAAATTTAAACGACAGCTTTTCAATCTCCTTGTCTTTTCGACCGACTAATTAAACTTGAGATATTATACCTACGTAGCGCGAAATGATTACTCCGCTTCCTTGAGAATGAATAAGCTCTCGCGAGCTTGAGTACGAGTACGAAGACAGTGGATAAGTGTCTACGTTCTACCACGGATAATACTGCCATAATTAAGGACCCTCCTTGTACCGAGAGAGTAGTTTCCCTGGATTCACTTTCGAAGACTTGCGATGGCGCTTTCCGTTGGGAATTCATCGTTCCGGTTTCTGTTTCTGATTTAAGGAACACACATAGAAATTCAACCACGTTCATTTGTAGTGTCGTATTAATCACCAACGAAATAGTTATTTCATAGTAACGAGTTTGTCTATCGTAATCCACTTTTTTTTCGATAATATAAAAAATACCTTATCAGGGAAGAAAAAAAAGAAAAAAAAAAAAAAAGAAAAAGAAAAGAAAGAACTTCTTATACGAACAAATCTATTATTATTTTATATATTATTAAATGATCTGATTTTTCTTGAATAATTTTGTTACCTTCGTTCGTAAACAATAAACATGTTCTTTCAAATCTTTCCATTTAAATGATCCACCTTCTATATTACATGTCGCTTTCTTTACTCGTCGCTTTCGAATAGACCGAAAGAGACGTTGATGCGAATATCGATTTTTCTCACGTGGCGTTGGTACAGCTGGATGAATGCGTAGTGAAAAGAAAAAAAAAGATAGAGATAGAGAAGTAGAGGGGGAGAGAGAGAGAGATAGAGAGAGAGAGAGAGAGAGAGAGAGAGAGAAATACAGAAAGAGACAGAAGATATATAGTGACATTGCAAATCTTCCACGCTGAAGTCGAGACACGAGTGAATGTATGTACATACGACAACAAAGTGGAAAGATATGCAAAACAAACCGCTCACGTTTTATGCAAAAGGTTTTCTCTTCTACTACAGATTCACTTCTTGTTGTTCTTATCGCACGTACGATAGTTCCTTTATTATTTACTTTACAAATAACTTGCTGAGAGGACAACAATAACAAAAAGCTACACGACTTGGTTAAAATAATCATAAAAAGGGCCGACACCGTCGTCGAATGTCGCCCTAGTCGTGCAATACTTTTTTCTTTCTTTTCTCTCTCTTTCTCTCTCTCTCTCTCTCTCCCTCTTGCTCTCTCTTCTCTCTTTTGCTCCTACGATTTACCATGGTTACCTCAAGAACGTACGCCGCGTATGATAACGGAAATACGCAACGACGTAAAAGCTCTTTGCTTGGATACTGAAAAGGGTTTCGGACGTTGATGTTTCTCTGAAGGTGAATTTGCATCATGGAAAGACCTCTTTGTCTCGTATGAAGATTAACGTGTGCGAATACTGAGAATGAAATTACAATTTATCGTTTTATATAACACTAGACACTATGAAATCATAAGAGTCACATTAAATTTATTTGTATATACTGAACGTATTTATCTATATACCAAATAATATTTATTAATTTATAAATATAATTGTGACGGAAGCTTAAATTTTAATGAATATTAATTTATTTCTACTTATATATATATATATAAATACTATAAATATATAAATTTAGATTGTTTTTTTTTCCTTTTCTCTTCTTTTTTTTTTTTTTTTTTTTTAATTTAAGATCGCTATATGGCAACAATCGTGTTTGAATGTTGTTAATTTGTTCGTTTACGAAAGAATTATATATATGTCGATTTATTGGACGATTATTCATTTCTTCTGGTATTCATATTAATTTTCATTTTAATTTGACATAGATGAGATAATTAACGGATGGATATCTTAATGAAGAAAAAATTATAATGTCATAGATATCATGGCGTGCAACGATCTTAAAAACTGTATGAATCACATTTTTTTATTCTCTTAACATTTTATTATTCCTCTTTAGGTTGTTGCCCTTCGATCGATACGCCTTTCAACGTCGACGTTCCATCATGAGTTTGTATTATGGTCTTTGACCTCGTCTACACTCTCTACGCTTAGTGTTGAATTGTAAGGTTATTAATCATCGTTCTTTGAGGTTCTACATTACAACAACGAAAAAGGCATGACGAGGAAGGTTGGATTTCTGTCGGAATCTTCGAATAAACAGAAGAACATCATGACGGTGTTACTTTGTTGTTTTGATCTACCTCAGTCTTGCCTTAAGCTATTCCTAAGCATCATTCGGAGAGTTCTTATCCCATTGATCGATCTTCCACCGAGATACCTTAACAGACAAATTTTTCTAATGAAAAAAAAAAAAAAGAAAAAGAAAAAAAAATAGCAACTAATCATCTAATGATTCTTATTATCCAAAGTTACGTTAATAAGAAATAATGTAAAAAAATGATTTAAACGCTTAGTTTTAATGATACTCTATACCGTAAAATTATTTGAATAAATAGAAGCAATCTATATAATTATTAGAGTTAAATATTTATGAATTAATGATGAACTAAAATAAATCTTCTTCAATAAATATTGTAACTTTTCTATAATAATGATAAAAATCTTTATATATATAGATAAGTTGATAAAATTGTTTTAGTAATTAACAAATAGTTATAATTTGTCTCTATGATATTTAAAGTTCGTTATAGTAAAAAAAGAAAAAAAAATACTTGATCGAGGAATTATAATATAATATTTGAATTAATTTCTTTTTTTTTCATAAATATCTAATAATCTAGTTCAAGAAATGTTCCATTTTGTGTTGATAACAAATTGAATACATTGAAACAGACTAGAAGGAGAAGCTCTATGTCTCTAGAATTAAACCAGCTAGTTGTGGAAGATCTTTGTCGAGGATAGTTTGGCACGCTATCACAACCAAAATCCAAACTCAAACTTGCTACGGACGCAACCGTTCGTGAATGTTTGACCGCACAATATTTGATAGCGCGCCGTTAGATATCTCGATATTCTCGGTTCTAATCGCGGGTCGAGCGAGATAATGGTTGGGAGAAGCAACATTGGATGCGTTGCTTCAACACGTTCAAATGCTATGTTCTATGCGGGTTTACGTATATCCTCTGTCATAATATGTGTGCCTGCGTATATATATATATATATATATATATATATATATATATATATATATACAGATTCACGCATATAAGTTTAGGAGACTGGTACTACTGGTACCTGTACGAACTAACGTTCCTCTATATTGCATTGAATCGATGTTTGTTTATAAATGTTAGATAGACGAGAGAAGGAGATAAATTCAAGGCATGACGGATTATTCAATGTTTGAATATATCTTCGAGCATTAATGAATTCAGATCGACGGGATCTAAAGGATGAGTTTCTAAACTAATTCGTAAATTTGAGAAGTTTCTCATAATATCTGATAAGAGAGATAAAGTAAATATAGTAACGTGTAAAATTTATTTGATGAAGGTTCTTACGTCCAAAAATACGTTCGTATTAAATAAATGTAGATTTTTATATCTTTTTTATAAAATAATCATACGTAAAAAAGATGAATCTTTTTATCTTATTAAAATTGTTCATTATCGAATCAAATAATTATATATCTACATATATATATATATATATATATATATATATATATGAATTTTCTCAGAAGTATAGAACTCAGCTCGATCCCATCGCAGTTAATGGAAATCGGCTTCGAATTTGCGGACGATAGTCATAGACGATCTGCCGGCCAGATAGTTACCAATAGTTCCAACTTCTCTTTGTGAATTCTACAGTTGAATTCGAATTATTCACAAACATGCATACCTATTTTCTCATATTTCAATGATATTTAAAAATATTAATAAATTCTACGAGAAAAATATTAATTAATTATTATATATATAATAAATGAGAATATTGGCGTAAATGGATGAAAAAAGAAAATAATCGTATAGAAAGAAAATAAAATTGGATGATGCAACAATTTTAACAAAACCGAAATAAAAATTTTCAATGAAGAGTGAGAAATGATCAAAAGAAAAAAAATGTTCAGGCAATTGAATAATTGTCGAACGATCATTAACATTTGTATATCTTTCTGTATTATTTTTATATTAGTTAAAATATATTCTTGTCACATTTTAAAAAGTTCCTTATTATCATCGACTTATACATTTAAATATTTTATACATTAAAATATCATTGAAACGCCATATCTACATAAATATATGTGTATATATATATATATATATATATATATATATATATATATATAATGAATATAAAATATAATGGAACATATTTGAAATGAATATGAAGCATATTGATTAATATAAGCATAAATGAATATGAAGTTGCTTAAATATACGTATACATTTACAACTTTTTAATCAAATTTTTTGAAATGCTTAAAAATTATAAATTTATAAATTTTTACAATATTCATTTGTTTTATGATTTCAAAGATCAATCAATGATATTATTTATAAAATTATTATTTATAATTACGTAGTTTCAAATTCTTTTCATCTTTTAATATGGTTCGAATTACATATTTGTAGAATACCAATTCTTTTTCATAAATTATCACTAAAGATGGTCTTTGGTAAAAGAAGTCTCTTTGACACTGCCGACATAGCGTTCCACATTTTTCCTTTTAAACGTATCGGGGTCACACGTAAAGGTTATTAA
Organism: Vespa mandarinia; assembly: GCF_050613455.1. Classification (NCBI taxonomy): domain Eukaryota; kingdom Metazoa; phylum Arthropoda; class Insecta; order Hymenoptera; family Vespidae; genus Vespa; species Vespa mandarinia. The sequence continues at coordinate 3,195,626 of NC_140819.1, forward strand.
CGTACTTTAACCGTTAGAATGTTAATATAAGTATATCCTTCTAACCATATAACGTGAAAATTTTGCCGATATTTCTCGCCATAATACCACACTTTTAGATTTCATTAAAGGATCGTATTTTCTAGAAGCCATATCCGTAAATCTGATGACTCATTAAATATAGATCCAATAAGATTGAATCGATACGATACGAGCAATAAGTATCTACCTATAAAAAATCATAAAAAAAAAAGGAAAAAGGACGAAGATAGAAACTTCAATATTAAATATATTAAAATATTAATATATGAATATATATATATATATATAATAAAAAATTACATTTACTTGTAGATAGATCCATTCTAATCGTTCTCATTCATCAATGATTACTTCAAATTATTATATATAAAAAAATAAATTACTAATTATATTTACATTTTCATCTTGTGAAAAAGAACTTGTTACGTTTCTATATAGTTCCATTTCCAAAAAGGAAAAAAACTTACGAACACGAAATAAACAGGATGCATAATTAAAATTTTACGGATAAGGTAAAACAAGAGAGACGAAAGTAATATTCTAAAAGTATGGGAAAAAAGAAAGAAAAAAAAGGAAAAAAAAAAGAAAAAAAAAAGAAGTACAATATATAAACATTTTCAGTTTTCTCTTTCGAGCATAAAAATCGCATAAACGTGTAGGTAGTTAGTGTAGGTAGATACGTACATGTTTTTTCTATTTTTGCATTGTCTTCGGGTTTATCAAGGAATGAGAGTACAGGTTGAGACACTAGAGATTATCCCTACCCTTTCCGGCTCATTAGACGAAGATATAGGCACGTTCGCGCGTCATCGTGGTGTCTAGTTTCCTGGATTTATTCTCTCCTTCTCTCTTTCTCTCTCTCTCTCTTTCTCTCTCACTCTTTTACTCTCTATTCTTCTTTCTTCTAATAAAAGAGGGTCTTCGTAAGAGGCAACACGGAGAGTCACGTACGCACTTTGGACAAGAGGGACGTCGTATCACCAAGGAAAAGCTTTCCCGAGGGAAGAGATACTGGCCAACGAAAAGGAAACTTCTCTATCTCTCTTTCTCTCTCTCTCTCTCTCTCTCTCTCTCTCTTTCCTTTTCTCTTTTACGTTTGTACGATTCGTAACTTGGACGCAGTGACAGGTTACGATTATGGTCGACCTTTCCTAGGTGTATAGTGTATGACGATAGAACGTATTTGTGACGTCGAAGATAAGATGTGAAAGTGACGGCAGAAGACTGTACGATCTTTGTTGTTAAGCAGAAGTAAGATCCTGCGAGATGAACATTCCAAAGGAATCTACGGAAGGAAAGAAATAGGTTTCAAGAAAAAACGAAAACAACAAAAAGAAAAAAAAAGAAAAGGAATAATATGAAAATAATATAAAGTGAAAAAAAAGTAAATAATTTACAAATTATTTGAAGGACAGTACGAACGTTATACATTTACAATAACACGATTATTTGTCTAATGTAGTTGGAAAATAATTTGATTGCAATATCGCACGAATAGAAAATGTAATTGATTTGGAATACAATAATTAAGAGGTCTAATTGATGTATCATTGATTCTCGATTTCATATTTCATTAAAATGTGTACTGCCTTAGAAAATATCTTTGTCGTATTTTCTTTCAAAAGGCATGCTTCGTTTTTCTTTTTCTCTTTTTTTTCTGATAAATTATCATGTATTTTTTTCAATGTATTACTTTCTCTCTGATATCATTATTTCAATATCAGTGTAATTGGCAATACGATATCTATAGATTATTCATTTTAATAAACATTTCTACTCGTGTCTCATCTTACCGTTCCATTTGATTGAATTTCTTGTCTCCTTTAAAAATAACAAAAAGTATACGAGCGTTCAAACACAAGTACAAACATTGAAAGTATTCATGTTCATGTATATCGTAGGTGTAGGTAAGAAGAACTATGACGAAACGGTACACACGCGGAAGCGGATATTAATTAAAAAATCACGCGATTTATTACGTTTTTTCCATTATTTTTCCAGCATCGTCTGACAGGCCGTTAGCTTTTGTGCGAAACAAAGCATCCCAGCGGTCTTTGTTCGTGTTGGACGACACCCTCCGTTGGTTCGTGACAATTCTTGCTTCTTGGAAAAAACGAAAAAAAAAAAAAAAATAAAAAAAGATTGAAAAAGAAAACGTGGAACGAAAAGCAACAACAAAAAGAGGAAAGAAGAAGAAAAAAAGGGAAAAAGAAAGGAAAAAGAAAAAAAAAGAAAGGAAAAGAAAGAAAAAGAATAAAAAGGAAAAAAAAATAAAAAAGAAAGAGGGATGCTCGTGAGTTAATTAGACGCTACGTCCAGGGCGCCGAGCAATTTTTCTTTCGCAGTATCATACGCAACGGTTCGCTTCGCGTACACCCAGCCAGGAAATACAACGACAAACTAATGTCTCCTAATTTATTTCCACCCTTCCTTCGACTCATTTACCTTCTAACTTCACGACCAACTCCTAGTGTTATATACGCGATAGGATGCTGCGATGGATGGCACGTCGCTTTTATGTCGTAGCATAAAAATGAATGCAAATCTTGTCGTTCACTCTCCTCTAGCTTATCCAACGCATTTTAAACTACGACGTAAATAAAATAATGTATCACATAAATATAATAAGAGCTATAGGATATGAGAATTTTCCTAGACGATGTTGATCAGGAATTGTCGGCAAAAAAAAAAAAAAAAAAAAGAAAAAAAACAAAAAGAAAGAAAGAAAGAATTAAATATTTAATAATAACTAATAATTTTATATGAAAATACTTGTGGAAATAAGCTTTTCTGTTTATTTTATTTTTTTTTTTTTTTAATCTACTCACAGATATACTTATGTATTCGTATAATTGTTCTCAAAACGTATTCAAATCATCTATATAATATCTATGGATTTATTCAATTTTTCTTTTTTTTTTAATCTTCAAGTAATCTTGAAAAGTAATGAATAAACATCGTCATATATCTATTCGTCAAATCCTATTATTCTTGTTACTTTTATTTTTCTACCTATCCTCCACATACTATATATGTTAAAAAAAAAAAAAAAAAAGAAAAAAAAGAAAGGAAAAAGAAAATAAATAAATTGCATTTCTCAATCTTTGTAAAAAAAACTAACGAAAACTTTCTAGAACGTCGTAAATCTTTATACAATAGAGATAGCTAAGCGGATGCATAGCGGAGGGTGATATACACGTTGTTCGTTTTACAATAGAAAGGCTCTCTTCAATCTCCAGGAGTTTCCACAAAATATTTTTCAAGCCGATATATCTCCCTCACGATAAACTCTCGAACGATGGCACAGGTCAAAACTAACTAAATGCGCGACTTTCGTAAATCCCTTCGGCATTCAATTCCCGACCTCTTCCAGGCATGAAATTGAAAGGAGCACGACTCGATGTTTGTTGCTCGAGCATGGCTCTCTCTCTCTAAGTGGAAGGATTGCGCTATCGAGGTAGTATTGTTGTCCACTCGAGTTCTCTCTCTCTCTCTCTCTCTCTCTCTCTTTCTCTCTTTCTCTCTTTTCAATATGGCTACCATACAGACTCCGTTTGGTAATCCTTGAAAACGTCAACTTCTCTATTGTACGCTCGATCTACGATACACGACGGACAAGAATATCTATTTCAAGAAAAGTTTGTGGCAAGTTAACAAATATGAAAGATATTTTAACAGCTTAACAAACCCGACATAGATCGACTTCCAACTACAACATTATATATTTGTAATTCCCTTTAGCGATACTATCATCTAAGTAGGTACTTTTAACTCGTTGTATTATCCTGAAGCTAAAAAATTTAAAACGTGCTCTTCGAATCCAGTTTCTAGTACGTACCAGGCATCGACCTGTCATCGGATCGATAGCGCTCGCTGCGTAAAAGTAATAAACTTCAAAATGGCGTCGTTCAAAGTGAGTAAGAGAGAGAAAGAGAGAAAGAGAGAGAGAGAGAAAGAAATGCCGGGAAATGTCGTATCGTAAAAAATACCTCAGGTCAAGAGGAATATAATTATATATGTGTATAACATATAGGTACTCTCTTAGCAATATGCGAACGTTACTACTAGAACAAATTCTACGCACAGAAATATAAAAAACATTCTATAAAAATATTCCGTATGTACTTATACACGTATATGTATTCCTCTATGACCTCCTTTCGGAGTTAATGTAGATATTATCTAGTTTTATGAATTAAAAGAGAAAGAATACGGCTTAACAAGAATAGATAAAATAAAATATATCTTTTATCATAACTAGAGACTTTTTGTTACTTAAATCATTTTACTTTTTGTTACTTATATCTTTGTATTGAATTCATTCTCGAAGTTATGTCAGTAATTTATGAAACAATATCTATGTACATAATGGGGATTCACATTATGGTTGATTTCGTAGATTGCTTTAATCATAAATATTTTGAATTATCTGGATCTTTTGCATCATCTTCGTAGATAGGCAAACAAATGCCATTCTTTTGCAATAGGCTCGATGCTTGAAAGCTCGCTATGGTACACTTCACGTTTGACTTTTGCGTTTTCTCTCTTCGTACGTTTTAGAACGTTGTTAACTCTTACTTCAGCTACTTTCCCGCTCAAGTTTTGTCTTTACTGAATTTCAACTCGGAACTACGTGCGAGTTGAGCATCATGAGTCTTCAAATTGTTGAATAACCCATTCGTTTGATATGCCACATAAGAGGGTGGACATTTTTCTTATGCATTATTAACAAATACGAGAAAAAGAGAGAGAGAGAGATAGAGTGAGAAACAGAGTGAGAAATAGAGTGAGAAATAGAGTGAGAGAGAGAGAGAGAGAAAGAGAGAGAGAGAGAAAGAGAGAGAGAGAGAGGGAAGAAGAGTGGGAGAGAGTAAAAGTTAGAATGAAATACGTACTTTCGAGAAAGTGATATGTGAATATAGAGCATACTTTCGTACTTTGTAGAAACAAATAAAACTACTCGATCGTTTGCAAACCTTAACGAGAAAACCAGTACATACATCAGCTCGTTGAAACCTCACAACGAGAAGATCGACAAAAAGCGGTTAAATGTCCAGTTTCGATTTGTCAGAGTGGAAATTCCAACAGTTAACTGTAATACATGTATGTGTGTGTGTGTGTGTGTGTGTGTGTCTTTGTGTGTATGTGTGTATGAGTGCACGCTCGTTTGTTTGTGTATGTGTCTATAGACGAATTTGAACGAATAATGGAAAGTAAATGGAAAATTCCAGGTTGTCCAGCAGAGAAGGGTCCCTGGAGGAAAATTCCACGTATTTCTGTTAAAGGCAACGTTTACTAGTGTGCTTTCTTCTTTCAGGTTGCAACTTTTGAAGGAGAAATTTTTTTTAGTGTACCTTCGAAACTCAAATCCGTTATATATGCTTTCTTTATATATATATATATATATATATATATAGATGGATAGGTAGATACATATTTGATTTCTTTCATATACAAGGTAAAATTTTACGAAGACATTTGAATGTTCTCGCAATAGTTAGGACCATCTTCGTAATGCAAACATAAGAATATGAATAAACGGACTTTATTACTTCGTTGAGCTTCTTACTACTTTCGGGGTAAGGAAGCGACTTTGTCGTTAAACAAGCTTAAGTGATATATAGAGTAAGTATGTATAGTAGTACGTAAACATGGTGCTAATCAAAAGTTTAGAAATAAGCTACCTATAGTTCGCAGACTAAATATTGGAAAGTTTAATATAATAAAAAATAAGATTTATAAGATATCATACTTAAAGAATTATAAAGAAGAATAAACGATTGAATTTTAATTATTCTTTACTCACATATATATATATATATATATATATATATATATATATATGTATATATATAATGCATAAATATACTCTAATTAACGTTTATGATTCGTTCATTTTTACATCATCTTTATATTATTAGATTTGTTTAGATCAACTAATTATAGCAACACAAAGAATAGTCAATCGATAAAACGAATCGTTGAATTATTGTATCATAAAAATATGACGTTTACGTAAAGCAACGTCACTATCGTGTTAGCTCGAATTTATTAATTAATCTAATTAACTTAATTAAAAGCTGAGTCGAGGTCGTTTGTACGCTCGCAGAAAGAAAAAAAAAAAATATGAGGACACTTTGCACAGGAACGCGAAAGAGGACGATTTATGCTTCCGGCATTCGGTATGATTTTCAGTGATCTCTCACGTTAGAATCCTCTTAGTTACTAATTACGAATAACGAAGTGACTGTCGGATGGGATAAGATAATTAATTCGAAGAGAAAAAATCAAAGCTGTGACGAGGAATTGACTGATAATAATTCTCAATATGCGAAAAGAATGCATATTTTTCAATAAACTTTTATTGTCCAGGAAATATAAAATATTGGAAATTTTTAAATACCCTAGTCGAATCCAAACACTAAATTGATCTTCCGTATAATATTTACTTTAAAAAATTCATGATCCATCTACATAACAATTTGAACAAATTTTTCAGATAGATACTATTTATTTTATCTTTTTTTTTTTTTCCCCTTTATCATATGTTGTTATATTTCATATCGTCTAATAAAATAAACGAACGTTATCGAGATTTTCATTGAAATATATATATTTCGAAGATCGATAAATTTTCTAACAGGCAGGAAAATTGAATGGGATTATTGTTATTCGCGGATAATTCGTGTCATCGCATACGTAAATATGCGAGATCACCGAATACGTTTTCAGTAATTTTACTTTGTTAGTAATTACCATCTTCGTAATAGTAAATATCTTTGGTCCATACGTATTCAACGTTTAAAAGTCAACATTGACTAGAATAGCTTTTCCCTAGTGCAACGATATTTCGCTTGCGGTAGACTAGAGACTCTATGTGTACTTCAGATCGTAATAATAGTCTGCGTTAACAAGAGTACAGGAGATGTCTCGAGAGCCTGTGCTCGAGTTTGATATATCGAATGATTAAAAATGCCCGGGATATGGAAGTTTGCCAATGTAGATGCATTGATATTATATCTATATTGAAAGATTATGGTAAATTTATATATCTGCATATATTCTATTATATTTCATTATTTTATTAAAAATATTCAAATTTTTATATTAAATAAATATTCATTAAATAAAGATAAAATAATAAATTATAACAATTTTTCTTTCACGCAAAACAATAGAATAGAAATAATGCAATGACCTAATATTACGACATAAAAGAATTACTTTGCATAAATATCAGTTTCAAAATTCATCGAGAATATATCTATATTTCGGAGATATGATCATAAAACATTAAGAAAATCGATCTTATTATAATGATAATATATAAGCACTATATAAGCACATAGGTAAAAGCATTTTTTCCTTTAAAATGATCTATGTATCATGTCTCTACGATTTTCTATTACGAAGATATCGCCCTTCAAAATATTACTATTCGTCATTCATTCATAACAAACTCGTGTATACTAGCTAAGCGTAGTAGTAGTAAAAAAAGACGATTTACGTTGGCCAGCTGACAAGTCTCGAGTAAATTCCAGAAATTTATGTAGGTCACTGTGTCAATGCCTTCATCAAAGAAATTATATAGGTCAGTTTTTCTCTATGTAAATACTGTTTTATTAATATGTGAATATCTACGAAACTAAAAATCATAGAAAGTTTAAACGAAGACCGTTTTAAAGAGTAAATTTTTTTCTATCTTTCTGTATAACAATAATAATTGTTTAACAATTTGTTTATAAACAATTTGTTATAAACAATTTCAATAATCAAGTTTATTACTAATCAATATTATTTAATACATATTATATGATCAATATTATATAACAAAATTTATTATAAACAATTTGTTATAAACAATTCAATTATCGATTTTCTATTAATTGTTATTACGTAATACATATGTATATATGCATAGATTTATCTATAAATTGAATAAATTGTTATAAACAATTCGTTACAAATTTTCAAAAAATAACTTTTTATTAAACGTATTTATAATATGTATATATATATATATGTATATATATAATAATTTGTTATAAACTATTTGTTATAAATAATTGTTATAAATAATTAATAACTATTCTTGCAAACGATAAATAATTGTTATTATATCTGATAGTAGAAAAAAAATGATCGCGCGTGAACTATAACATGAAATAATATAAAAATATCAAATTCTTGTTAAAAAAAAAAAAAAAAAAAGAGAGAAAAAGATAAAGAAAAATGATTTCCGTTTATCTGAATTTTTTTTTAACAAAGTACTATCATGTCCTCGTTTTATTTTTCTTTATTAAATAATAATAATTATTTTCTTTTAAATCTACGCTTCTTGAGTGTTAAGCCAAGCATTACCCTAATTAAGTGTACATATATATGCGTAACTTCAATATTCATTCAAAGTTAGATGTGTCAATTAAATTTTTACGTTACTTAAAAACTAATTTAAGGATAATATTTATTCTTAGCTCATTATTACATATCTGAAAAATAGAAATATCTTACCTAGGTATACAAGATGTAAAATAATAATAATAATAATAATAATAATAATAATAATAATAATAATAATAATAATGTAATTATAATAATAATGATAATAATAATATTAATAATAATAATAATAATATTAATAATAATATATCATACAAGAATGAAATTACGCGAATGCATGCGAAGTAATTTGCAGCTACGTTTTAATTTGGCACGGTTCGGATGGTACGTTACGTCGACGAGAAGAAGATGCAGAAGAAGAGTTGTGAGAGTTGGCGCAGCATCGCGCCTCTGTCTTTCTTGTTTTCAGAGTTCACACTTTTCCATGACGGCGCTGTTTAATTGCGTTTACAAGAGCCCGAGCTCACACTAATATACATATTACTGGGCTGATTAAAGGCAGTCCGCCGGAACCGTGTATGTCGCTTTGCGAATTCCATGAGTACAGACAAATATGGAGAAGGTACCTCCCGATGCTCGAAAGCAATTTCCACGGTTAGATTAATTATTTCGTGAAATTCAAACGGTATCCCGCGAGATACGAATGAAAAATGAACCAAAGATGGGTAGAAATAGACACAAAAAGAGAGAAAGAGAAAAAGAGAGAGAGAGAGAGAGAAGGAGAGAGACAGAGATTAAGTTTATAAAAACAAAATATATCAAACTTTTATATTTAATATTTATCATAAATTTTAATAATATGAATTTGTTTGTTGATAGAGAATATTAATCTATTTCTTTTTTATCCAACAACTTTTCAGAGGTACATAAAATATTTTATATAAAAAATAATAATTTCATTATTTATGAATTCGATAATAATTTGGTTAATCAAGATCGATATACATATTATTTCTACATACATATCAAGATATATCTATTAATGTATTTCAGAACAAGCAGAAGAAAATTAAGAAAAGAATTTATAATATCTATCGTATATAAATGTAATGGGAAAAATTATAATGTCTTAAGAAAACGTACGATGAAATTGAAAATATAGATTTTTATTTAAAATGAAAAAGAAAAATCTCGGGCTCGGTTAATTCTGATTGATTAAATCTAATGTTTAATCTCAAAAGCTAATATTTCTAATCTAATCTAATTATTAAAAAGTATTCGATTTGAAATGATATGACTTCGGAAACAAACATTAAACAAATCGTAAGAGTAAATCTTTGAAGGTTTGCAATAAAATGGAGGAACAAAGTATAATGGGGAGGGTCATGGTTGATTAAAAGCGTTAAGTTGAAGTATTTCATCGTCACGTTGACTCATTATAATCGCTGGCCAAATCACTCGCCATATCTTCGGTTAATCGTTCCGCTGATATTCATTATCGATCAGGATTATTATATTGACGCTTGTGCTCACGAGTTACACGGATTTCGAAGCTCCCCGAGGTACTTAGGAGTTTACGCTCCGTTCATTTATTGAGTTACATACTAATCGAGTTTCAAGCAAGTTATGGTTTATAGCAAGAGTTGCGTGCACGTACAAATCCTTCACCATTTTATAGCTTACTAAAACGAATGAATTTCAGTCAACACTTTATTGTTTCACTATTTATTATCACGATTTCCATTAGTGCAGATTTATTCCCGTGTTAAGAAAGAATTTCTTAAAGCTGATATAAATTATTCGAACATCATTCGTACTAATCTACTATCTCTAAATTAGAACGTTTAATTTTTTTTTTACTAAATCATAGACTCATTCAAAAGTATATATGCATATGAATAATTTATTGTATATAAAAGGTAAAATTATAGATAAGATTAAATTTAATAAATAATGGAATGAAATGGTGTTATAGTATTATATCGAAGAAAGAATAGAAAGGAAAAAAAAAAAGAAAGATACGTAAAATCGGGAACGTACTAAAAAAAAAATGGGATCATTAAAATCAAAAAAAAAAAAACAAAAAAGAAAACAAAAAAAAACAGTTGGTTATTCTGAAAATGCGAAATTCGTCAAAAAGATATTCAACTGACTTTCATGATGCACACAATCGAAGCTCGATGATGGTCGTAGTTTTGAAAGAACGGCTGACACGGATTTTTCTCAGCAGTGCTAGCCCGATGATAAATCGCGTCGCTTATCGTCCCTGACATCGTCTCGGTCGTGCGTTTAAAAGCTTAAAGAGCACTGATCGTAAAGTGTTTTTCGCGGATCGTTCGCGCACAGAGAAATCGATTGTGCGCTTTTCCATAATGGTTCGTCGGTGAAAAAGATTGAAAAAAGAGGATGAGAGGGGTTGATGACGATAGAAAGAAACTAGGTGTTCCTCGGTAAACGGAGTTATCTCGGGTCATGTGTTAAACGTCAAAATAATTTCTCTCGTTTCAACGTTATCGAAAGATGTATCATCGCAGTGACGTTGTAAATGTTGTCATTTAAGCTTCAATAAATCTCGATGAAGTCTCCATACACAAATATATACTATCTATATTTCTATCAATTCGCGTAGAACATAATTAACGAAAAATAATCCTAAAGAATTGATTATTTATAATAACAAAACGAAAAGAAGGAAAAAAATAATTTGAATATTCTTAGAAAACATTCTACAAAATAAAGAAAAAGAAATATAACAATTAAATAAATAAAAATATAAACGACGATGGATATATAATAAAAAGTACAAGTAAAAATATTGTTTTTTTTTTTTTTTTTTTTTATATTTGCACAATCGAGAAGAAGAAAGAGAATGAATCATTTCGCGCAAAAATAACAAAAAAGAAAAAAAAAATTGAATAAGTAGAAAAGAGAGAACTATCAATCACTTTCAGGTCATGTAATTCGAGCAAAAGTTTCATTCGAATCACCACTGATCAAATTTCCACGAGACTATCGCGTTATTTATTTCGAGGTTGAGTCTTACCGAGCATAACCATAGTAATTTAATTGGAAAAGTTTCGGCACGAATCGCCTTATTCCATCGTCAAACCAATGTATCGACTGACTCAATGATTATGACGGCTAAAGCTTCACGAATCTCAGTACCCCTTTGGCTAGTAATTACATTCGAATGGAGCTAATTACGTTTGCCGTCTATTCGCAATGATAATCTCTTCGTTTGTGTTATCTCTCGATCAATTTCGAATGAGTTTTCACGAGTGTTACGCGTGTTTTCAAGTAATCCTCTCTCTCTCTGTCTCTCTCTCTCTCTCTCTCTCTCTCTCTCTCTCTTACTCTATCTATTTCGGAGAGAGTAGGTCGTACTAATAAGAGTTTAATGAGGGCGAATAAACCACGTAATTGTCCTTCCTACGCTCCCTTAATGATCTTCCTTCGTTCTTGTTCATGAAATGAAGTTTCTTTACGAACTTACATACGTAGGTACTACGTTATTTTGCTGTTATGAAAAGAGCTCCTTTGATTTGACGTAAAATCTTACGCTGACTAATTAATTTCAAGGTTATCGTATTTACCTTGAAACTTTCTTACGTCAGTACTTTAAGTTGATACATTTTTAACGATGTCGAATACTTTACAACAATCATGTCAACTCATTACTTACTCTTGTATTTCTGTAATTAGTATTATTCTTTTACACAAAAAAAAAATCTTTGATCATTAATTCATATTCAATGATCGATTTTCTTTTATAAATATAAATTGTTCTTACTATTAATATAATATAATTATGTTAGGGTAGTAATTATGTTTTACATTATGTAATTTTTTTTTTTTTTTACTGCAAATACGAACAAAAATAATGAGTTTAGATAGATTAAGATTTAATTAACACTCTTGAAAGAATGAGAGATATAATATATCAGTGTATTGTTTTTAATCTAACGTTATTGTAAATTTTTTTAAGTATATGAGAATAAACGTGTAATGTTAAAAATAATCCTAACCTCGGTATATCCCTATCTCTTTAAAGATATTCAATCTAGCTAACAAGTTGTAAGTAACAACTTTGCAACTAATTAAAACTATCTTCGAGCGAATTTCTTAGCATCGAAAAATTCGAGGTCGCTTTTATTTATAAAAAAAAAAAAATTATCAACTATTTATGTTAAATTTTAATTATGTTAACACAAACGAGTCTAACGTTAACATGTAACACGCAACGAGTACTATATTAAAATCAAGAAATAATTTTATCAATTGTGGACTATACAACAAATGCTTTTGTTCCCATTCCAAATTCTTTTCACATTCATAGATTCTGCTTATTTTCATAATTTCTTATCTCGTTCTCACAGTCATCTTCGAAGAGGCTATATAACGTCGATTTATATGCAAATTCTACACGTAGATAACTGTAAGATCTCCGAGCTTAACGGTAGGTTTGAAGATAAAAATTTCCTCAAAGAGCTAGAACTTGAATTAATCCTAATTAAGAGATTATAAGTGTTTCATCTAAATTTGAATAATGCAAAAATAGTATAAATAATCTAATAACACGATACTCTTATTATCTTAATAACCTCTTAATAACGAACTAACAATATCAAAGTTACTAAAAAAAGATTTTCAGACAATATATATATATATATAGTATTGTATGTATTTCAGTTAAGATTAGAATTCGTATTTGTTAGAACCACGTAGCGCTACGTATGTGGTTTATTAATCGTCCTTGTTTATATGGTTTGTTCTCTTCTGACGAGTTTATATCCTTTATAATATATATATTATTCCCGAGTTTATAATATATATTCTTTTTATATCATGAGTCATTTGGATTGAAAACATAAAATACATTGTAAATGTATACACTTCTCTTTTTTCTCTTTTTTTCTTTCTTTTTTACTTTCATCAAACGCAACATTCATTGAAAATGTAGTATAATGAAATAACAATATCTTGTAATATATTATTTCACATAATTATAAAACCAAATGCATATCGACCGAATAAAAATCCAACGAAATGTAAAAGATATTTTTGTAATTTTGTATAATTAATTATGATATTGGAATTGTATTTTTAATACAATATTTCTGTTCTGTTTCAGCTTAGAAAGGATTTCGTGAGTGAGATTTATTCAAGATCGATCGATTGGTTAAACGATGAAACAAGAAAGACGAGTAAGTTAACAAAGAACATCATGATAAACTTTGACAAACGTGAAAAATTTTAATTCGTGAATAGACTCATCCAGTGATTCGTGCTATGAGTCAAAAGGAAACTCGCGTAGGCGTGAGACTGAAAAAATCATTAACAACGTCCTATCGATCAGCGATTAACGGTGGAAGTCGTTCGGTTCGAAAGAAAAGTACAAGAACGAAGATGCTATCGGTAAAAATCTTACCATTACGAGAGTCCACCGGCTGGTAAATCTTCGATAGAAGTAGCTGAAGCAGTTAATTGAACTCGATGATCGGCTCGAATGGTAAGTTTCGGAATAACAAAGTTTAACTTAAGTAATATCTTTTCCTTATCCAACAGATGGTGAACTAAACTTTGAAAGACTATGAAAACGATTATAAAGATTATTGAAATATCGAATTATCGGAAGAAATTCATCTAGAGACTTTTCTTTCCAACTGTTGTAGTAATGAAAAAGTTAAATTATTCCGAATAAATGATATCAATTTTAACATTACAATCAATAACTTATTGAATAATTTCAATGTACATTTGAACGTAACTTTCAAAAATAGTCAAGACATAGGAAAAAATTACAAAATTTTATTTTAATTTCAATGGTAATTTAATTGAATCAGAACGATCGAGCCTAACAGATCATGTGGATGGATATCAAATTAAAAAAAACAAAAACAAAAAAAAAGAAGAAGAAGAAAAAAAAATAATAATCATAATAATAATAAAAAGAATAAAACTCATCGTTTGTTATTAAAAAATGTATTTAATCAACTAAAATCTCGTTTCAAACGAATAAACATTTATTATTTGATTTTGCAATTCGTCACGTAATGTAATAACATCGAATCCGTTACGATCGATCGGAAACAACAAAAGATGAAAGAAATATCAAATGAAAAATATGGAAAAGAAATCGAGCTCCGTCGATAAGGAAGAGAAATTATCAAGAAAAGTAATACGTGCGAAATAGCTGATCCACGTTCTCTCTTCCGAGAACTCCTAAGATCCTTCGTAGCATTCCTTCTTCTCGCAAATGACGACGAGAAAGACGTGATCCTGTTACGCGACGCTGAATTTTCAGCTTCCTTTCCGAGCCGATAAGTACTGATTTCCATAATGGTTCCACGTACGAGTGCACTCAGTTACATTCTCCTTTCTATCTTCCTCCCTTTCATTGCTCGACACTCCTTCCTTCCCACTTCCCCTATCTCCATCGATCACTTTACCCCACGTTTTATCACCTACTCTAATGAGCAACCTATTATGTTATCTCGATTAATTAGCACGAATGTGTGATTATTGTAAGATTATAGATCATTGAACATTTAAAAATATATTATCGTAAAACAATTATTAATTATTAGATCGTATATAGATTATATATAATAGTTTGTATCATATGTAAAAGAAAAAGAAAACAAATTCAAAATAAAAATAATCATTAGAATTATATTTAACAAAAGTATGAAATTAAAATTATTAATAAATTATTTTCTTTTAAGAACAATTAAATAATTATTGTTCGAATATTAAAATATTTATAATATAAGGATAATGATAGAATGTCAAATATATTTATGTGTATTACGTGTCTATAAGATTCGAATGTATTCATATATAAATGTCTTACCTTATAAATATCTATTTACCAATTGCCTGTTGACTTATCTACTGTAATATAAATCGATACAAGAGATGTATTTTGTCAGAGACTGATTAATTTTCACCGATAACTACGAGAACCAATCTATAGCTATATGAAAACGTCTAGTAGTACGATATAAGACAGGTACCTAGCTTGGTGAGTAATGAACGCGTTAATTCGTTGCCCCCGGCCAAGATTCCACGCTTCTCAGAATTTACGAGGAAAGATACGACGAAATGTACAATTTAATAGTATTCTTAAAAAAAAAAATATCTCTTTCCTTCTTCTTCTTTCTTTTTCTTTTTTCTTTTTTTTTTCGGTATCCATTTAACGTCTTTCGAGATCTAACTTGAACACATTATTTTCTCATTATTAAAACTTTACTTTCTCGGCTTGTTTTCGTATAAAATTTTGTCAATTATTTTATCAATCGATATATTCTCTCCAACTTGTTAATAATCATTCTCTTCGACGATTTAATTAATGTTTCTAAAATATTCATCGTACGTTGTTCTAAGTACCTAAAGTTTAGTGATTTTCATAGAGAGAAAACTCTTCAAAGCTTTTATCATGGCATCTAAGTACTATCTCTCTCAGGGACTCATAAACCACGCATACTGTGGTATTATCGTCTAATCATATTGAGAAGGATAACTCCTCGAGAAAATGAGGGAAGAGAAGGGAAGAATGGTTAGAGAAAAGCAATAAATTCGAGACACGTAGAATAGGCAAAGGCAAGGATAGGGTGGAGGTGCAAAAAAGGAAAGAGGGGAAAAATAAAATAGTTGAAATATTTGTGAGATATTTTTAATAGAATCTTGATAACTTCGTGAAGATATAATTTACTTGATAAGTAAAGAAAATGAGAGGACTGTGACGTTGAAATAAATTAAATAAGAAATTAAAATTTTTAGAATAAATTCAATCATTTTTGTAAGATATTTGAATACAATTTTTCTCAAAATAGAAATTTAATTAATCTTATAAAAATAATATGTAGAAAAAAATCGAATTAAAAATAAAAGAAAATGAAAAATAATATCAATAGTTCATCTATAATAAATTATATTTTTTCTTTTATCAAATATCTAAGTAGATTCGTTGTATAGTAAGATCGAACGTATTACCTGGATATATAAAAATAATAAAATACAGAATGGAGTCATTTATAAAAAGGAAAAGGCGATTATACTAACGTCGTATAATAACTCCTTTTTTTTCAGAGGTGGCAAGGGCAATGGGTCCTTGCATCGCTTTTGGCAGGTAATCGTCGTTGTTCCACGGTGGCTAAATGAAGAGGGATCGTTTGGTGGGCCGGTGATCGATAGCGGATACCGCTTGTCGCCGTGCGAGATTCGATTCGCGATGGAACTCCTTCCGCTGTTATTACTTTGCCTCCTGATCGCTCAGCCAACAGCCTATTCCCTTTCGATCAAGAGTAAGCTCAATCCGCGGATCGTGCAAACTCGCTACGGCGAGGTTCAGGGCTTGATCAGGTCCTTCGAGAACGCAAAGTTCCTCAAACCGATCGACGTCTATCTTGGAATACCCTACGCTACACCACCCGTTGGGAGCAACAGATTCTCTCCAACAAGGGCACCCAGCCCTTGGGAAGGTGTCAGGTTTGTTTTTTTTTCACTCTTTCTTTTCCTTTTTTCTTTTCGTTTATTTTTCTTTTTTCTTTTTTCTTTTTTCTATTCTTCCTTCTTCCACTTTAAATATATACTCTTTAGTTACGGCAAGTATGAGAAATTGACGAGAGTCAGATTTAAGAAGGAAACATTAACGATACATTTCATATCTATCCATCGTAAAATTTTGTTAAATATTTAAATCGAATGGATTCAATGAAAAATAAAAAAAAGTAATTAATTTAAGTCAAGAACAAAAAATTTTTCTTAAATAAAAATTTTAAACGTAGAAATGATACTCTTTCATTTCTTTCTAACGACAAATTCATGAAAGATTTTAAACGTGACAATAGAGTAAACGCGTTATCCTATAAATAGAAATTGGCAAGGATTCAACAATTTGGAAAATTGAAAACTAACCGTGAGTTAACTTCACGCAAGTAAATCATTCGGCATTAAATTTATGTTCCAAGTTGTCCTGAAAAGGAAGACAGTAATTTTGAGAAGTTTCTTCGGTATCAGTTCTTGCAATCTTCGCTTAATAATTGTAACCTTCGTGGACTCGTCGAGTTTTCAAATATTCGAGTTAAACCAGCGAAAAAATTCATTATTCACGTTTACGCGCAATATGTCCTCCTAACAATTTCTTCGAATATTTACGATACATTTCTATTTTATGTACGATGTGATATAACGAAAGATTTAACTTGACGCGAATGCAACATATATCTCCGTTGAGTTTCATCTTGCCAATATCGGTGAATCTGTAACCCGAGATCGAACGTACTCTTACGATCGCTATTAAATTTATTTTCTTCCTTTTTCTTATATTTTTAACGACAAGCCATTGTCACAAACTTGACTCTTTTACGATCCTTATACGAAATGATTAAGATAATAGTTCCATTAAAATACTAATTAATGTCATATACATTTATATTTTATCAAAAAATAATAGGCAACATAAATGTTAATTAAGTCCGTATATCATCGATATTTAATTTATTATATTTATTACATTAATCTAAAAATGGTAATAGCTAATGATTGAATTTTTTTATTTTATAAATAATAGTATAACATTTTCTTTTATAAATATCATCAATGAACGATTCATTTACACATATACATATTTTTTTATTATAGATTTATATAATATTATATAATCCATTAATACAGTCGATAAAGTAGATTTCTGTTCTTGTAACTAAATATATAGATGTTAAAATATACATGTAGACAATTTTATTATTTTATATACATACATACACACACACACACATATATATATATACATATATACACAAAAATACACATAATGTATATACGATTAAATCTGAATGGCAGAGTAATCTATCTTACCGACTGGATTTATTTCTAATCAATAACAATGTATATTTTTTTATTATCGTTATTATTCTTATTATAAAGAATAATTCATTAATAAATAATTAATTAATATCATTCGTTATTACATTTATTTTATCGAAATGAATAGAACAATGAAAAGATATTTTTAAAAAATTTAATTTTTTCAGAGTAATGGACTCGGTCGGTCCAGTTTGTCCTCAAAAACTTCCAAATATCTCGATTGAGCAAGAGGCTCTCGAGCGCATGCCTAAAGGAAGACTGGAATATCTGAGAAGATTGCTACCTCATTTGCGAAACCAAAGTGAAGACTGTCTATATTTGAACATCTATGCTCCTGCTATGGGTAAGTGGAGAGATTTTCATTTTGATAGTATACTTTGCGATAAGGATCACATCGTTATAAAAATCATTGACATAGTTTCATTCAAAGAAAAAAGAAAGAAAGAAAGAAAGAAAAAAAAAAGAAAAAGAAAGAAGAAGAAGAAAAATGAATAAATTTTCGAAGGATCTTTTTAAAAAAGAAATCAATCATATCCTCTTCTCTTTTCTTTCTTACTTTCTTTCATCCCTTTATCAATCGGATCATTATATAAGCAATCCAAACTTGGATTGATATAATTAAACAGTTGGAACTAAAGAATAGGAAAGAAAAAAAAAAAAGAAAAGCAAACAATTTCATCGGATTATATCGTTATACATGTTTTAACGTGATAAAAATGATGTTCATAGGGTTGTAAATGAAAACGTATAATATCGCAATAAACGAGATAAGAATGAATGATTCCAAGTGAAATGACAGAAGTAAGTATATATGCACGTCCACGCCTTTGTGTTATCCGCGTGTGCATCTAACCGCGTAAACACTCGCATTTCTCTGCTCACTGATCCTCGAAGAAACGTTCTTTTCTTCCACATTTCGTCTAAGCGAACGGCGAACGATTACGGAAAGGAGAATACCAGTTCTCTTTCCTTTCTTTCGTTTCTTTCTACGAGTTCTTCCCGAGTTATCCACTTCTTTGAGAAAATCGAAACTCGGAATCTATTTCGAACGTAAACGATAATCTTTTATCCTCTTTGACATTAGAGGTGTATTGCTTTCTCGTTGTTTTTCTTTTTTTTTTTTCTTTCTTTCTTTCTTTCTTCCTTTATTCGAGCAAATAAAAACTCTCATTATTACGGGTAATCCTTTATCAATACGTTATTCAATGTTTTATTTGTTTATTAATATATTAAAGAACAGAGACGTAAGAAAGTAAAATTTAGATCGCTTTATACGATCCCTTATCGGGATAAAATTTGATAGTACCTTCGAAAAGCTGCCATTTTATTCTCTGCCAAACCGTATTATTTTCGAAACGTGAGTTCACTTCCAAAGGAAAGAAATGAAAATATAAGAGAAACTCATTGGGATGAGTTTAACGAAACACTTGGCACCCGTAACCATTCGAGACCATGGAGGCATCCAAAAAATTCACTCTGTGTTTTCGCTCGAGGTGACCCTCTCCCTTCGTTCGTATTTAGGTCAAACCATTTTTATCCCCACCCGGTATCGCGGCATGCACGTTCGCATTTCAACAATGAAACATCGAAAGGTAAATGTAAACCGGAAACGGATGCAAAGAGGGAGGCAAAGCGAGCTACGAGTACTCGCGTCAAAGTATTCGGCTCGCTGCTTCCCTTGCAAAGACTGTGGAATACAAAAGCACCAATAGCTCGATCCATTTGGAACTAGATCGTACGATGTAAATGTAACTGTAAAACATTACGTTCACGTTGACATTTTCGCCCATATTCTATAATCTTCATATTTATTTTTTTCTTTTTTCTATTTATTATAAGAATGAAAAAAACAATGAAGAATTTTTTAATTGATCATAATACGATTATGGATTTCATTATAGCCCCATTAATTTATTAAATTAAATCCTACATTTATTTATTAATATTAAATTCGATTATATGCGTGTAATAAGAAATTTAATAATTATTAATTATATTAATATATAAAATTAATGATATAATACTCGATTATTCGGTAAATACTCAATTATTTGATAAAAGTTCGTATCAATAATAACAAAAGTCTATAATTTATTAATAATCTATAAATAATAATTTATTTATTAATAATATAAATATATACATACAATATATTATTTCATTCGGAAGAGATCTTTATTAATATCAGCGATCATTATCAAAGGAAATGAATGTCGAGATATTCGATCTTCAAGTCAAACCGAAGGAGAACGTTCTCTCTGCTTCCTCTAGCTCTCTGTTACGCGTAACGCAAGTACATCGTCGAGTTGGATGGCGAGACAGCTGCAACGGGTCGTGAGTCGTGCCTAAGTGGCACCCGAACCACAAGAGTGCCTCGAGCTCTCCTATCCAGCTCCTCCTTACGATCCTCGGGGTGTTCATTTGCGCGATACGCTCACCCACTGCATTATTAAATCCGATGGAACGCGTTTTCCTCGATATTCCGGATCGATTTCATCCTAACTGATTGATTAAACAATGATTTCGGAGATATTATTAAATTAATAAGCTTTCGAATTATATTTGCACATTGGTTAACCATCAGGATACATTTGACATTATTTTGAAATTTCATTAATTAAATCAACGTTAAATTAATCGATTAAATTCCATTAAATATAAAGAATCGATGTTCATATAATTTTCAATTTTCCATTCTAAATAAATGTTTCTTTTATTTTTCTTCTGAACAATACTTGAAATCCTTGTTATCATTGGTAATTAATGATCTACTCGAAGTGTATTCGATAAAGGATATATAATTGTGGATGGAACGTATTGATACTAATTGCACTCTGCCTTCGGCTCATTTCATTCTGTACCATAATAGCGCTAAGAGGTTGACTTCAATCGATGAATCGATATATAACGTAAGCCATCAGGATAAGAATATTACATCAATTATTTTGTTCAATAGAAGATATTAATTTATTAAAATATTTATAATGTTCCATTCAGTTTTTATAGATATCAAGATTCAATCAAAAAACGTTTTATTTTAATTATAAGTTCATTTCTCTTTCTTTAGTATTATTTTTTTTTTTTTCTTAAATATTATTCTATTTCATCTTATACGTTTTCAGGTTACTAAGACAATTTCTTTGTCTTGTAGATGATATTCCATTAATCCTTGCTCGTTCCCAGGTCATTTCCATGAATAATTATGTATATTGTATTTTTATAACGAGAGATAGTTAAGGGTATAGAAAAGGAATGATAGAGAGGAGGAGACAGACAGACAGAGAGAGAGAGAGAAAGAGAGAGAGAGAGAGAGAGAGAAAAAAATCCTTATTTCCGAAGTATTTAAAGATAAAATAAAAGAAAGGAAAAAACAGTGGCAGTAAGAGAGGAGAAACCAATTCCACAAAAAGTTTGGGATTCGATTATTAGTTCGCGGTCCAAAAACTTTTTCTTCGTCTCTCTCTTTCTTTCTTTCTCCCTCTCTCCCTCTCTCCCTCTCTCTCTCTCTCTCTCTCTCTCTCTCTCTCTCTTTCTCCCTCCTCGTTCTTTCTATCTCTCACTTTTTCATTCTCTTAGATCTTCCCTCTTTTTCTTCGTTTTATTCATCGTCAGTTCTCGCATTTCTTTCATTCGACCAAAAATATTCTACCTTACTATTTTCTCCGGAAAGAAGACAAACGTGCAATCACAAATTACTCGACTTTGGGAACTTTGAAAAACGGTAAGTACACTGAGTGCTCGTGCATCAATTTAGTTCCGCTGACTTTTGACGCGAATGTCCACTCTACTCGCGCTTTATGTTCTATATATTTCTTTCTCTCTCTCTTCCTCTCTCTCTCTCTCTCTCTCTCTTTCTCTCTCGTTCGACGTCTTTCTCATTCTCTCCTTCTCATGTCTATATGTCCTGATAACGAGACAAATATACTTTTAGTCTGCAAACCTCGATACGATCGAAATCAAAATATCTGTCGCTTTTCTCGAAATTTATGTGTACTCGATGTACTTTTACTCGCAAATGTAACGCCAGATATTCGTATGGATACGAGAAAAACGTCGGTGATTTTGAAATTTATTCTATCTCTTTTTTAGCTGAAATTAATGCGAGAGAAAAGAAAAAATAATTGTTTACGGTCGAATGGATTTCGAAAAATAATGGATTTTGTGATTGGTTAAATATAATTCGGGCTATCTCACCGATACGAAAAAGAAAGTATAGGTCAATGTATTATCTACGTTTCATGAAATAAAATACATATGCATGTGTGTGTGTGTATGTGTGTATATGCGCGCGTACATGCGTGTGTATATACTATATATTAAACATTCTACATTTATGTAAATATATATGTTCATTTAAAAATACTCCATTTTATATATAAATATATATATATATATATATGTATATATATATATATATATATATATATATATATATATATATTTAACTCATAAAGAAAGAAAAATATGATAGATGATATATTTAAAAAAAAAATACAATAGTACGATATATAATACAATATCAATATAAAGTACGATGATAAAAAAATTATTGTTTAAAGTAGGTATATCCATTAGGAATAATAAAAAACAATGAGTCAGTCATTCTTCAGATTCAATATCGGATTTTTCCCTTTAGGCAATGGACAACAATCTCGCTTATCATTTATCAACAATGAATCAAGAATTATCTAGTGAGAAATATTTCGCTAGGAAAACATCAGCGTAGGATAATACCAAATCATATATTACGACTGAAAAGCCTCTTATTCTCGACCTTAGTTTCTCCGACGTCGTCATCTTAATTAATTATTTCATAAAGACCGCAATGCATGGCGAGGACGAGAAAACGTGAAAGAAAATAAAGAGAAAGAAAATAGAAAAGAGAGATAAAAAAGATTCCATCGGGAAAACATCAAAGCTCTTCCATTATCACCAAGAAAATGCTTGAAATGATATTATGAGAAACGCAGATTATTTTTCATAAAGGAAACTTCTATCATAGTCCTTCACTTAATATTTTACATTTTTCTCTTTCTCTCTTTCTTTATTTCTCTATTTCACTCACTCTCTCTCTCTCTCTCTCTCTCTCTCTCTCTCTCTCTCTCTCTCTGTATCTTTTTATTTATCTATCTATCTCTCATTTTATATACATATATATCTCTATCCATTTTTCTATAGTAAATACCTAACGCTCATACATAAAATATTCTGGTGTTGATTTGTTTCTCCCATATAATTTGCAAAATTTATTTTATGAATTTGAGAATATAACTTTTATTACTAACACATATTGCTTTTTATATCAAAATTTATACACGTCATATATCTATAATATTATACTCTTTCGTCTTTTTAGATTGATCAATAAAGAATAAAACATTGTATAATATCATATATATATATATATATATGTATATATATATATATATGTATATATATATATATATATATATATATATATATATATATTATTCTCTCTTCTAATCCGATAATAGATAAGAGATATAGAAATCAAATCAAGGAATTATTTCTTGTGTTTTCAATGCAAGACGTTCACGAAAAGCATCGTTAGTATAGTCACTCTTGGGGCTATTATTCTTTTCTCGGTGTTTGAACGAGTGCCAGAGTGGCAGAGAAGAGAGCAAACGCATCGAGCCGAACAAGTAACTGGAGGAAGTTGAAAGGAAGTCGAGGAGAGAGAAACTGGAAAAGGTAACGCTTCTTCTTTTCTCTTTGAGATCGAGGAAAGCGGACGTTTTCGTTCGTTACACATTGTCCCGATTAAAAAACGATTTTAAGGATGATTTACTAGCGACCCAAATTGAATCGCTAATCTAAGTTTGAGAACTTTCCACAGGGAACTGGCTGGAAGGCGAGGTGAATTATAACCTCTGAAAATAGATGTCATCGACCCCCTCTAAGAATGGGGAGGGTGGGAGGTTTGAAGAAGGGGTGGGTTCGACGACGAACTACACCGTCTGAAAATTTCAAATTTCTTCGGTCTCTGAACGAGTTTATACCTTGATGTTGAAAATGCATTCAGAAAATCGATACTTCAAGTTGATTTTTGACGATTCGAACTTTGTTCTTCTGAGTGAATAACGTCCTCTTAAATCGACGCGAGTTAATAATATAATATTTGAACATAATTCATACATATATATATATATATATGTGTGTATGTAAATTTTTGAATCATGTTGCTTTTTTTGAGATTGATCGAAATTATATTTAAAAGAGACGTAATTTTATTAATTATTATAAAAGGCGTAAACGGTACACCAATCATGAGTTTATTCGAATATTTCAGAAAATTAATGAAACGGAAACTTCTCATAAATATTTATGAGACTCTTCTCGTGGGAATGAAAAGAAAAGAAAAAAAGAAAAAAAAAAAAGAAAGAGAAAAAGAGGAAAAGACAAAAAAGAAAAAAAGAAAAAACCCAATGCTCTTTCCTTACGAGATTCAGGTTCGAAGGAATAAGCCGTTGGTCTTCTTCAATCGCCATCTTAATTACTTTTCGAGCTGTGCCAGCACACCGGTGAAGCATAATTGTTTTCATCATCACCATAATGGTTGTAGTTCAAACGGAACACGGTACTTTCCAACGGTAACGACGCCTTTAACCACCGCCACATCTATAAGATCTTATACAACGAGGAAGATTGTTTCCACCAGTTAAAGCCCACCTTCCATCGCGTTTTTCTCATAGAACCTCCACCCACCTCCACCCACATCCACCCACTTCCACCCACCATCCCCGATCCCTTCTTTCTTCGATGCCCTTTAGCCTGTCTCTTTTACGCTCAAACTTTGAATTTAATTCTCTAGTACGTTCGAAAGAATGCTTCGAAAGAAAGAAAGTATAAAAAAAGGAAAGTAACTTTTCAGTATCATGATACTTGTTTCAGATAAAACGAATGTAAATATGTCTCGGTTGAATTATTTAAGAACGCGTTACTATATCGAGGATGGTTTTATCGGTTGGTAAATATGATCTCGATATTATCGTCACACATCCCTTCTCGATCGAAAGTTCGATACATCGAGAAATGTTTCACGATTTATTATGACTTTCACATAAATATTAAGTTTCTCTCTTGGGTATACCTTAAACCTTTTTATTATTTCAATTTTTGTCAGATGAATTATCGACGATACGTCAATGATAAATGTAAATGATAAAAATTTACAATTGAATCTATTTGATCTATCTACGTTATTTATTAAGAAGACGAATTCATTGTAATAAATACAATTCTCCCGTAACTTCGTGTAATTATATTTGTTTAAATTTATATCTGTATCTTTCCTCGAAACAAAAAAAAAAGAAAAAAAAAAAAGAAAAAAAAGAAACAAAGAAAAAAAGTTATTGTTTTAATTAAATTCTTTACAATATCTTAAGAGTATTGTATTTGACGAAGTTCTACTACAAACAGAGAGACAGAAAGAAAGTATGAAAGGAAAGAAGAAAGAAAAGAAGAAAGAAAGAAACAAAGAAAGAAAGAAACAAAGAAAGAAAGAAAGGGAATGCATCAGTTCAGCGTCACGTTCGAGAATGTCACCATAGAGGGGTGAAAAGAAGAAAGAAAAGAAACAAGAAAAGTGAAGAAGCCGGCACGCAGAGAGCGTCGTGAAAATTGAAAAAAAGAATAATGAGGAAGGCGATGTGCAGGCTAGTCATCGTCCGGACGTGAACTTAGAAGGGAGGGTCAGAGTACGAAGAAAGAGGATAGAAATGGTAGATGAGTTGAGTTGAATGTGCGAGAATGCGAAAGCCACATGCTTGTTGTTACTCGTGCTACGTAGAACGTACTAGTGCACCCTTTTACTCCTTGACGTTCTATGCAAAACATTTTTCTTCTTGAAAATTTTGCAATTCTTATTTATTTATTTCATAAGATATTTTTTTAAATATTATTCTCACCAAAAATCAATAATGTATGTAATTAATGTAAATATCAAATAATATATGCATATATATATATATATATATGTTATCATAAAATTATAAAATTATTATATAAATATTTATTGTAGAATTATTGTAGAATTATTATATTATATTTTATTATAAGGTTATTATATATCTTTTCAAATAATAACACGATCGTCTTTACTTGTTTCAATAATTTTTATTAGTATGAATTTAAAAGTAACATAAAGATTATATCTATTAGAATTAATAAGAAAGAAATTTCGAAGATTAATGATTATTATTATAAAAGGAAAGAAGTTTTAAAATTTCTAACGAGTTCTTAATAAATATATTTACGAAAATACTATTATATTTATCTAATAAAAATATCTTCTATTTCAGAAATGGAAGATATTTTAGAAATGGAAGATATTTCTGAAAAAATTTCACGTGATTATCTTGTTCGTATAATGTTGGACGTTATCGTAAAAGAAAAACGGCGTCCCTGCTAATTTGGATAGTTTGCCTTGTTTACTGGATTACCTCTTTACCGTCGGATTTTTCGTTTAAAAAAAACTTGACGACAAAATCGATAAAAGCAAAGGGAAGCATCGAAACCGTAGTGTAGAAAGAAATAAGAAGAAAGAAAAAGTTAACGAACAAGCTTCAATTTTAATATTAACCCTTTGAACTTATCGGCCGAAAGTTACGTGAAACGCGCGCAT